>NW_022265693.1:0-6591 GCF_002021735.2 Oncorhynchus kisutch | reverse complement strand
TTGCTCAATTTGCTGCTCCACCTACTGCCATCAGCCTTGAAACCGTGGTGCTACTGTACTTCTCCATGCTGCAGGTTGAGCTCCACTGGCTGGGGCAAGCCTTAGCAGACAGGCTGTGGTCTGTGCATCACCACAGGCCTCACTCTGTTTCACTGCACACCACAGGGATAAATCTGTAAAAATAATTGCCTGTAAAAATGTAACATTTAACTTTACAAACGGCACTCAGTTCACCTGTGGCTATGCAAGGCCAACGTTTTCGTCTCAATCACTTTGTCTTACTGCCTCTTTGAGATATCGCTACAAAGTGGAAATGTCAGCTCATCTAATTGGTCATGACACGGTCTGACGGGCAAATGCCAAGTTTCATACCAATCGCATTGATTTGTTCCTCCGAGACGGTCACCTGGAATGGCTTGCATGTCCTTATTCAATGCCTCATAGCTCCACCATCAAATCAGTTCAGAAAAAGATTGGCCCTGATCATCCCCGCTGAATATCGGTTCCCTGTTTGACACACTATCCTTCAGTTAGGGGAAGAGGAAGTAAGGGGTTAAATAACACACCTATTTCAGAACTCTGTTGTGCTATTTATGGTCTAGCAGCTAGGCTGCCGCACGCACACCCTGAAAGGCAATACATTTACAACATGTGATATGTCATGATAAATGCTCATACATGCTTCTAATTAATTTTTTTAAAGCATTGTACCTGCAGGCATCAAGTAAAGTGTTACTCAATGTTTATTACAAAATGCAACATTCAATTTTGGCTAAGGGTTCCTTACATAGTGTATTTTATGTTTGATCATGTTTTTTGTGTTCATTATAGGTACGGAGATCCATACAAGCTGAATATGGCGTGCCAGAACATCACAACTCTTTCTTGTGACCTCACTGCAGAGACACCATACATCTATCAAAATTCATACTGTGCTCAGGTTTTCGCCAACAGTCACTCCCTAGGCCATACAGCACTGTTTAAACCTCTGAGAGACAGTAAGCAATTTCCTCTCTTTATCATACTTTTTCTAGATTAAGATGTTTTTGGAGTATGTGTTGGCTCAGAGGGCAGAATCCTTAGCTGTGATACATACACATCGCTCCAATTGTCTGTTCATATTTTCTAATGACATCAAAGTATGTTTCCATGAAAGCTTCTGTTACTCACCAATTCGTCCAGTTAGCATTTGGCCCATACTCAATGGGTTTATCCTGTTCTCTTCAGATTGTCACTAATTCATTATTTTTCCTTAGTCTTATTCTCACTCTTAATTTGTCTTTTACACGTCAGCCGTCCTTGGGCCACCCAATGTGTCTGTGAAAGCCACAACATCATCTTTAAAAGTGACTGTCACCCTACCGTTAGGACCGGATAATAAGACTTCCATCGAGGAGATTTTCAACAGTACCAGCTTTTCCTACCATAATCCTCCAACCGTCTATACCCTCAACATCACTCGTCCTAGCTGGGCAGCACAGGTGATAACCCCCCACCCCCCCACCCCCACCCCACACACACACGTACTGCTCACACAATATGCATGCAGACACATGCACACCCACCCACACACACACACGTTAGATACACAAAACATGTTCTGACTGCTGACTCTTTTTTTCACAGGTCCCCCACGAAAACACAACTGGAGAGTTTGTCCTCAACAATCTAAAGAACATCAGTGTAGAGTACTGTGGCTATGTAGTGTACGTCCCAACTGTAGAAAGGCACCGAAATCCCAGTGAGAGCCATACATTCTGTGTGGCATTACCAGGTGAGGTCATTAAGGCTCTGCATGTATGCACAAGCTGGTCTCAGAGCATTTCGTATTATTTTGTATGTAAATCCGAGACGCTCCATGTTACGTTTCATATTGTATGTATTCATTTGTGGTTGTCCATCACCCATGTCGTATGATATGTTACGAATTGGAATTTGTATTATATGTTCTGAATTAGACAAACTTACAATATGTTATGAACTAGCTAGGTGGCTAATGTTAGCTAGCTGGCTACCGTTAGCTAGGCTAGCGGCTAGGGGTTAGGGTTAAGTTTAGGAGTTAGGTTGAAGGGTTAAGGTTAGGGGAAGGTTTAGCTAAAAGGGTTAAGGTTACGGTTAAGGGAAGGGGAAGGGTTAGCTAACATGCTAAGTAGTTGCAAAGTAGCTAAAAAGTAGTAAATAGTTGAAAAGTTGCTAATTAGTTAAAATTCTCAAGTTTTTCGTGATGGGATTTTAACTCGCATCCTTTGGTTATACATCCATCCACCACCCATCCACCCCAACCAACCACCCAACTTTCGTTTTTGCTTTAAGTAACCATCTGTCTTTTGTAACCATACCAAACGTAACATATCATACTAATTTGAGTGTCCCAGATTTACATTTACTATGTTACGTCTAGTCTATGAGACCAGGCTGGTAATGCCTTTCATTTTTGCCTTTGCTAGTTTTGTTGAATGAATCATCTGTGAATGATTTGAGTAACCATACTGTTACCATAAAGAACTTAAAGGCATACTAACAAATGCATTGACTGTGGTTTCACAATGTTAAGAGTATTCCTGCTGCCTTTTCCAAAGATTATATAAGGCTCACTTCCTGGTGACAAGACTGAATGGAGCCTCTTATTTATGCATCCTTGAAACTACTGCACTGACTGACCTCACAGACACCCTAAGAGGAGGAACCAGGGGAACAGCAGCCGGGGGTAACCTAGATGGGGGAAGATTGTTTCTATTACACCTCAGTAGTGGCAATACAGCTGCCTCACTCTCAGAGCCTATTGAAATTGCCAGCGCTATAGAGCAAGCGTGGGCGTGTCTGTGAGGTCAGTCAGTGCAGTAGTTTCAAGGATGCATAAATAAGAGGCTCCATTCAGTCTTGTCACCAGGAAGTGAGCCTTTATATAATCTTTGAAAAGGCAGCAGGAATACTCTTAACATTGTGAAACCACAGTCAATGCATTTGTAGTATGCCTTTAAGTTCTTTATGGTAACAGTATGGTTACTCAAATCATTCACAGATGATTCATTCAACAAAACTAGCAAAGGCAAAAAATGAAAGGCATTACCAGCCTGGTCTCATAGACTAGACGTAACATAGTAAATGTAAATCTGGGACACTCAAATTAGTATGATATGTTACGTTTGGTATGGTTACAAAAGACAGATGGTTACTTAAAGCAAAAACGAAAGTTGGGTGGTTGGTTGGGGTGGATGGGTGGGTGGATGGATGTATAACCAAAGGATGCGAGTTAAAATCCCATCACGAAAAACTTGAGAATTTTAACTAATTAGCAACTTTTCAACTATTTACTACTTTTTAGCTACTTTGCAACTACTTAGCATGTTAGCTAACCCTTCCCCTTCCCTTAACCGTAACCTTAACCCTTTTAGCTAAACCTTCCCCTAACCTTAACCCTTCAACCTAACTCCTAAACTTAACCCTAACCCCTAGCCGCTAGCCTAGCTAACGGTAGCCAGCTAGCTAACATTAGCCACCTAGCTAGTTCATAACATATTGTAAGTTTGTCTAATTCAGAACATATAATACAAATTCCAATTCGTAACATATCATACGACATGGGTGATGGACAACCACAAATGAATACATACAATATGAAACGTAACATGGAGCGTCTCGGATTTACATACAAAATAATACGAAATGCTCTGAGACCAGCTTGTGCATACATGCAGAGCCTTAATGACCTCACCTGGTAATGCCACACAGAATGTATGGCTCTCACTGGGATTTCGGTGCCTTTCTACAGTTGGGACGTACACTACATAGCCACAGTACTCTACACTGATGTTCTTTAGATTGTTGAGGACAAACTCTCCAGTTGTGTTTTCGTGGACCTGTGAAAAAAAGAGTCAGCAGTCAGAACATGTTTTGTGTATCTAACGTGTGTGTGTGTGGGTGGGTGTGCATGTGTCTGCATGCATATTGTGTGAGCAGTACGTGTGTGTGTGGGGTGGGGGTGGGGGGGGTGGGGGGTTATCACCTGTGCTGCCCAGCTAGGACGAGTGATGTTGAGGGTATAGACGGTTGGAGGATTATGGTAGGAAAAGCTGGTACTGTTGAAAATCTCCTCGATGGAAGTCTTATTATCCGGTCCTAACGGTAGGGTGACAGTCACTTTTAAAGATGATGTTGTGGCTTTCACAGACACATTGGGTGGCCCAAGGACGGCTGACGTGTAAAAGACAAATTAAGAGTGAGAATAAGACTAAGGAAAAATAATGAATTAGTGACAATCTGAAGAGAACAGGATAAACCCATTGAGTATGGGCCAAATGCTAACTGGACGAATTGGTGAGTAACAGAAGCTTTCATGGAAACATACTTTGATGTCATTAGAAAATATGAACAGACAATTGGAGCGATGTGTATGTATCACAGCTAAGGATTCTGCCCTCTGAGCCAACACATACTCCAAAAACATCTTAATCTAGAAAAAGTATGATAAAGAGAGGAAATTGCTTACTGTCTCTCAGAGGTTTAAACAGTGCTGTATGGCCTAGGGAGTGACTGTTGGCGAAAACCTGAGCACAGTATGAATTTTGATAGATGTATGGTGTCTCTGCAGTGAGGTCACAAGAAAGAGTTGTGATGTTCTGGCACGCCATATTCAGCTTGTATGGATCTCCGTACCTATAATGAACACAAAAAACATGATCAAACATAAAATACACTATGTAAGGAACCCTTAGCCAAAATTGAATGTTGCATTTTGTAATAAACATTGAGTAACACTTTACTTGATGCCTGCAGGTACAATGCTTTAAAAAAATTAATTAGAAGCATGTATGAGCATTTATCATGACATATCACATGTTGTAAATGTATTGCCTTTCAGGGTGTGCGTGCGGCAGCCTAGCTGCTAGACCATAAATAGCACAACAGAGTTCTGAAATAGGTGTGTTATTTAACCCCTTACTTCCTCTTCCCCTAACTGAAGGATAGTGTGTCAAACAGGGAACCGATATTCAGCGGGGATGATCAGGGCCAATCTTTTTCTGAACTGATTTGATGGTGGAGCTATGAGGCATTGAATAAGGACATGCAAGCCATTCCAGGTGACCGTCTCGGAGGAACAAATCAATGCGATTGGTATGAAACTTGGCATTTGCCCGTCAGACCGTGTCATGACCAATTAGATGAGCTGACATTTCCACTTTGTAGCGATATCTCAAAGAGGCAGTAAGACAAAGTGATTGAGACGAAAACGTTGGCCTTGCATAGCCACAGGTGAACTGAGTGCCGTTTGTAAAGTTAAATGTTACATTTTTACAGGCAATTATTTTTACAGATTTATCCCTGTGGTGTGCAGTGAAACAGAGTGAGGCCTGTGGTGATGCACAGACCACAGCCTGTCTGCTAAGGCTTGCCCCAGCCAGTGGAGCTCAACCTGCAGCATGGAGAAGTACAGTAGCACCACGGTTTCAAGGCTGATGGCAGTAGGTGGAGCAGCAAATTGAGCAACCCACCATATCCAAAACAATGGGGACAACGATTGGGACAACGATGGGGACATCAATGGGGACAA
Organism: Oncorhynchus kisutch; assembly: GCF_002021735.2. NCBI lineage: Eukaryota > Metazoa > Chordata > Actinopteri > Salmoniformes > Salmonidae > Oncorhynchus > Oncorhynchus kisutch. The sequence continues at coordinate 1,040 of NW_022265693.1, read as the reverse complement.
CGATGGGATAATGATGGGGACAACAATGGGGACAACAATGGGGATGACGATGAAGACAACAATGGGGACAATGATGGGGACAACGATGGGGACAACAGTGGAGACAACAATGGGGATAACGATGGGGACAACAATGAGGACAACAATGGGGACAACAATGGGATAACGATGGGACAACAATGAGGACAACAATGGGGACAACAATGGGGATAACGATGGGGACAACAATGGGGACAACAATGGGGATAACGATGGGGACAATGACGCTGAAAAGGAGCATGGTTCCGTCTTTCAGCACACAGCTTTAAATGTTGTTGACATAAGTCACATGTCGCCCTAGGTCACCCTAGCCTAGGCACATAAATATGTTGTTGGGTTGAAAGGTGAAAAGGTGACCACTGTATTCCTGTCTCTCACCTTTTGTAATGGACACTGTAAAGGACCCTTTCATCTGGGCTGTCGAACTTGTTCCAGTGGAGCACAGTGTTGAAATTCCTAGAGATGAAGTATGGCTTCCCTTCACCAATGGCGGAACAACCTATAGATAAAGAGAAAGATTGGTGGGGAAAGGAACTTGTCCATTTCTGAATAGCATTCGTAGTATCAACGTCTCTCTAGTCAGTACCAAAAGCATTGCTCTATTATCTATAGGTTGTTCCGCCATTGGTGAAGGGAAGCCATACTTCATCTCTAGGAATTTCAACACTGTGCTCCACTGGAACAAGTTCGACAGCCCAGATGAAAGGGTCCTTTACAGTGTCCATTACAAAAGGTGAGAGACAGGAATACAGTGGTCACCTTTTCACCTTTCAACCCAACAACATATTTATGTGCCTAGGCTAGGGTGACCTAGGGCGACATGTGACTTATGTCAACAACATTTTAAAGCTGTGTGCTGAAAGACGGAACCATGCTCCTTTTCAGCGTCATTGTCCCCATCGTTATCCCATTGTTTGTCATTGTTTGTCCCATTGTTGTCCCCATCGTTATGCCCCATTGTTGTCCCATTGTTGTCCTCATTGTTGTCCCATCGTTATCCC
>NW_022265692.1:0-6558 GCF_002021735.2 Oncorhynchus kisutch | reverse complement strand
ATAGGTCAGGGAACTGACTGATTCCCATGCACTAAAAACAAACCCAAAAGAGCCCCAGGGGGTGATGGGTAATGCTGATCACATGACAGAGGTGGTACCTATGATGTCAGAGGTCTGGCTGGTCTGTGTTCCAGTCTGTTCAGGTGATGTTATTGTGGCTGTTAACCTCATAACGTCTCTCTCCCTCTCCCTGTTTTCCTCCTCCAGGCGAGCGTTGAACCTGGGAATCCTGCGCGACCCGGGGTCAGAGGTGGAGGACCGTCAGTACCAGCTGGATCTGCAGTCCATCAACATCGGTACCGCCCAATGGGAGCAGCTCAAACCAGAGAAGGAGGGGTCTAAGGGGGGCGTGTCCACCGAGACAGAGAGGAACTCACAGACCCTGCCCTGGAATGGAACATGGCCAGCAGGTAAACAACCAATCACGGCAGACTACTGGGTACAACTAACCAATTCAGGACAGACTACTGGGTATAACTAACCACTGGGTACAACTAACCAATCAGGACAGACTACTGGGTACAACTAACCAATCAGGATAGACTACTGGGTATAACTAACCAATCAGGACAGACTACTGGGTATAACTAACCAATCAGGACAGACTACTGGGTATAACTAACCAATCAGGACAGACTACTGGGTACAACTAACCAATCAGGACAAACTACTGGGTACAACTAACCAATCAGGACAGACTACTGGGTACAAACTAACCAATCAGGACAGACTACTGGGTACAACTAACCAATCAGGACAGACTACTGGGTATAACTAACCATCAGGACAGACTACTGGGTATAACTAACCAATCAGGACAGACTACTGGGCATAACTAATCAATCAGGACAGACTACTGGGTATAACTAACCAATCAGGACAGACTACTGGGTATAACTAATCAATCAGGACACACTACTGGTATAAGTAACCAATCAGGACACACTACTGGGTATAACTAACCAATAAGGAAGTACCTAACCACATCTAAGTACCAAGGTGGCCAATCATATCTGCACCGGGCCAGTGGGTTCAGGGTTTTGTCCCAGCCAAGCAGAAACACATCTGATTACCAGTCAGTAAAAATCTCTGAATCCTAGTGTTGTAACTAGTAGGTAACGGATGTGTTACGACTGGTTGGCTGATCGCATCACATCCTGTCAGATGTTCAGGTGGTAGAGGGAGGTGCTCTGTGTGATCAAATGGTGAGGTTCAACAAGACTCAGTGACCGACTGTGAGTCCAAAATAGGGCTCTGGTCTAACGTAGTGCACTACTGGGTCCATAGGGCTCTGGTCTAACGTAGTGCACTACTGGGTCCATAGGGCTCTGGTCTAAGGTAGTGTACTACTGGGTCCATAGGGCTCTGGTCTAAGGTAGTGTACTACTGGGTCCATAGGGCTCTGGTCTAATGTAGTGCACTACTGGGTCCATAGGGCTCTGGTCTAACGTAGTGCACTACTGGGCCCATAGGGCTCTGGTCTAACGTAGTGCACTACTGGGTCCATAGGGCTCTGGTCTAATGTAGTGCACTACTGGGCCCATAGGGCTCTGGTCAGACGTAGTGCACTACATAGGGTACTATTTGGGCCACTCGTCTGCTTGGTACCCCCAGTACAGACTCATAATTATAAAGCCTGTCATGTTTCCTAGAGAACCGGGAGCTAAAACAAGCAGCCGCTTTACGGCCTGTTTGACTTGGCTGGTTTTGTCAGCTGTGTGTTTCCAGAAGGACCCAGAAACCCCGACGTCGCTGAAAGGAATTCCTGTTCCCTGTCAGATACACTGAGGGAGACACACTGAGAGACGCACAGTCACACACATACACACACACACACACTGAGAGAGACACACACACTGAGAGACGCACAGTCACACACATACACACACAACACACCACACACACACACACACACACCACCACACACACACACACTGAGGGAGACACACACTGAGAGACGCACAGTCACACACATACACACACACACACACACACACACTGAGAGACGCACAGTCACACACATACACACACACACACACACACACACACACACTGAGGGAGACACACACTGAGAGACGCACATACACACACTGAGGGAGACACACACGAGAGAGAGACGCCAGTAACACACATACACACACAACACACTGAGGGAGACACACACTGAGAGACGCACAGTCACACACATACACACACACACACACACACACACACACACACACACTGAGGGAGACATACACTGAGAGACGCACACACTGAGAGACGCACAGTCACACACATACACACACACACACACACACACTGAGAGAGACACACACTGAGAGACGCACAGTCACACACATACACACACACACACACACACACCACTGAGGGAGACACACACTGAGAGACGCACAGTCACACACATACACACACCACACACACACTGAGAGACACACACACTGAGAGACGCACAGTCATACACACACACACACTGAGAGAGACACACACTGAGAGACGCACAGTCACACACATACACACACACACTGAGAGACACACACACTGAGAGACACACAATCACACACACACACTGAGAGAGGCACAGTCACACACACACACACACACTGAGAGAGACACACACTGAGAGACACAGTCACACACACACACACACACACACACACACACACACACTGAGAGAGACACACACTGAGAGAGACACAGAGAGACACACACTGAGACACAGTCACACACCCACACAGAGAGAGACACACACACTGAGAGACACACAGTCACACACACACACACACACTGAGAGAGACACACACAGACTGAGAGACACAGTCACACACACACACACTGAGAGAGACACACACAGAGAGACACAGTCACACACACACACACTGAGAGAGACACACACTGAGAGACACAGTCACACACACACACACACACACACACACACACACACACACACCACACTGAGAGAGACACACACACATTGAGAGACACACACACTGAGAGACACACACTGAGAGAGACACGCACACTTAGAGACACACACACACTGAGACACACACTGAAAGACACACACACACACTGAGAGACACACACATCCTGAAAGAGACACACACACTGAGACACACACACACTGAGAGACACACACATCCTGAAAGAGACACACACACTGAGAGACACACACACACTGAGAGACACACACACACTGAGAGACACACACACACTGAAAGACACGCACACACTGAGAGAGACACACACTGAGAGACACACACACACTGAGAGACAAACACACTGAGAGACACACACACACTGAAAGACACACACACACTGAGAGAGACACACACACTGAGACACACACACACACACACTGAGACACACACACACTGAGAGAGACACACACACTGAGACACACACACACACACTGAGAGACACACACACACACACACTGAGAGACACACACACACTGAGAGACACACACACACTGAAAGACACACACACACTGAGAGAGACACACACACTGAGACACACACACACACACACTGAGAGACACACACACACACACACTGAGAGACACACACACACACTGAGACACACACACACTGAGAGACACACACACACACTGAGACACACAACACACTGAGAGAGACACACACACACTGAGAGACACACACACTGAGAGACACACACACACTGAGACACACACACTGAGAGAGACACACACACTGAGACACACACACACACTGCGAGAGACACACACACACACTGAGACACACACACATGAGAGCTGAGTCCAGCCAATAGAGTTGAGGTCAGAGCTGAGCCCAGCCAATAGAGTTGAGGTCAGAGCTGAGCCCAGCCAATAGAGTTGAGGTCAGAGCTGAGGCCAGCCAATAGAGTTGAGGTCAGAGCTGAGGCCAGCCCATAGAGTTGGGAAAACACTCCATCACTCAGACATCATTTACAGATACCAGGGGACACTAGGGATGTTCTCTGTTTAGTGAGTCCTCCAGATCAGAGGCAGTAGGGATGACCAGGGATGTTCTCTGTTTAGTGAGTCCTCCAGATCAGAGGCAGTAGGGATGACAGGGATGTTCTCTGTTTAGTGAGTCCTCCAGATCAGAGACAGTAGGGATGACAGGGATTTCTCTGTTTAGTGAGTCCTCCAGATCAGAGGCAGTAGGGACGACCAGGGATGTTCTCTGTTTAGTGAGTCGTCTCTAGATCAGAGGCAGTAGGGATGAACAGGATGTTCTCTGTTTAGTGAGTCCTCCAGATCAGAGGCAGTAGGGATGACCAGGGATGTTCTCTGTTTAGGAGTCGTCCTAGATCAGAGGCAGTAGGGATGACCAGGGATGTTCTCTGTTTAGTGAGTCCTCCAGATCAGAGGCAGTAGGGGTGACCAGGGATGTTCTCTGTTTAGTGAGTCCTCCAGATCAGAGGCAGTAGGGGTGACCAGGGATGTTCTCTGTTTAGTGAGTCCTCCAGATCAGAGGCAGGAGTAGGGATGACCAGGGATGTTCTCTGTTTAGTGAGTCCTCCAGATCAGAGGCAGTAGGATGACCAGGGATGTTCTCTGTTTAGTGAGTCCTCCAGATCAGAGCAGTAGGGATGACAAGGGATGTTCTCTGTTTAGTGAGTCCTCCAGATCAGAGGCAGTAGGGGTGACCAAGGATGTTCTCTGTTTAGTGAGTCGTCTAGATCAGAGGCAGTAGGGACGACCAGGGATGTTCTCTGTTTAGTGAGTCCTCCAGATCAGAGGCAGTAGGGATGACCAGGGATGTTCTCTGTTTAGTGAGTCCTCCAGATCAGAGGCAGTAGGGATGACCAGGGATGTTCTCTGTTTAGTGAGTCCTCCAGATCAGAGGCAGTAGGGATGACCAGGGATGTTCTCTGTTTAGTGAGTCCTCCAGATCAGAGGCAGTAGGGATACCAGGGATGTTCTCTGTTTAGTGAGTCCTCCAGATCAGAGGAGTAGGGATTGACCAGGGATGTCTCTGTTTAGTGAGTCCTCCAGATCAGAGGCAGTAGGATGACCAGGGATGTTCTCTGTTTAGTGAGTCCTCCAGATCAGAGGCAGTAGGGATGACCAGGGATGTTCTCTGTTAGGAGTCCTCCAGATCAGAGGCAGTAGGGATGATGACCAGGGATGTTCTCTGTTTAGTGAGTCGTCTAGAATCAGAGGCAGTAGGGATGACCAGGGATGTTCTCTGTTAGTGAGTCCCTCCAGATCAGAGGCAGTAGGGATGACCAGGGATGTTCTCTGTTTAGTGAGTCCTCCAGATCAGAGGCAGTAGGGGTGACCAGGATGTTCTCTGTTTAGTGAGTCTCCAGATCAGAGCAGTAGGGATGACCAGGGATGTTCTCTGTTAGTGAGTCCTCCAGATCAGAGGCAGTAGGGAATGACCAGGGATGTTCTCTGTTTAGTGAGTCCTCAGAATCAGAGGCAGTAGGGATGACCAGGGATGTTCTCTGTTTAGTGAGTCCTCCAGATCAGAGGCAGTAGGGATGGACCAGGGATGTTCTCTGTTTAGTGAGTCTCTAGATCAGAGGCAGTAGGGACGACAGGGATGTTCTCTGTTTAGTGAGTCCTTCCAGATCAGAGGCAGTAGGATGACCAGGGATGTGTTCTCTGTTAGTGAGTCTCCAGATCAGAGGCAGTAGGGATGAACAGGGATGTTCTCTGTTTAGTGAGTCCTCCAGATCAGAGGCAGTAGGGATGACCAGGGTGTTCTCTGTTTAGTGAGTCCTCCAGATCAGAGGCAGTACAGTAGGGATGACCAGGGATGTTCTCTGTTTAGTGAGTCCTCCAGATCAGAGGCAGTAGGGATGACCAGGGATGTTCTCTGTTTAGTGAGTCGTCTAGATCAGAGGCAGTAGGGATGACCAGGGATGTTCTCTGTTTAGTGAGTCCTCCAGATCAGAGGCAGTAGGGATGACCAGGGATGTTCTCTGTAGTGAGTCCTCCAGATCAGAGGCAGCAGTAGGGATGACCAGGGATGTTCTCTGTTTAGTGAGTCCTCCAGATCAGAGGCAGTAGGGGTGACCAGGGATGTTCTCTGTTTAGTGAGTCCTCCAGATCAGAGCAGTAGGGAGGGACTGACCAGGGATGTTCTCTGTTTAGTGAGTCCTCCAGATCAGAGGCAGTAGGGATGACAGGGCAGGGATGTTCTCTGTTTAGTGAGAGTCCTCCAGATCAGAGGGCAGTAGGGATGACCAGGGGATGTCTCTGTTTAGTGAGTCCTCCAGATCAGAGGCAGTAGGGATGACCAGGGATGTTCTCTGTTTAGTGAGTCCTCCAGATGAAGCGGCAGAGGGCAGCAGTAGGGTATGACAGGGATGTTCTCTGTTTAGTGAGTCCTCCAGATCAGAGGCAGTAGGGAATGATGACCAGGGATGTTCTCTGTTTAGTGAGTCCTCCAGATCAGAGGCAGTAGGGGTGACCAGGGATGTTCTCTGTTTAGTGAGTCCTCCAGATCAGAGGCAGTAAGGGACGACCAGGGGATGTTCTCTGTTTAGTGAGTCCTCCAGATCAGAGCAGTAGGGATGACCCTGGGATGTTCTCTGTTT
>NW_022265691.1:0-6592 GCF_002021735.2 Oncorhynchus kisutch | reverse complement strand
CTGATGAAAAGTGGTTATTTCTGTATTTCAATGCTGCAACTTGCTGAAAATTGTCCACAGTGTCCCTATAATCTAGTTTAAACAGTTCTGCAAACAAATACTTTCAGAGTGCAGCAAATATTGATTTAGAGCTTGTTTATGGAAAAGTGGTTATTTCTGTATTTCAATGCTGCAACTTGCTGAAAATTGTCCACAGTGTCCCTATAATCTAGTTTAAACAGTTCTGCAAACAAAATACTTCCAGGGTGCAGCAAATATTGATTTCGAGCTTGTTTATGGAAAAGTGGTTATTTCTGCATTTCAATGTTGCAACTTGCTGAAAACTGTCCACAATGTTCATTTCATCTCAAATAGACAGCACAGCAAAAATTGGACATCCAGAGTGCATCAAACATGATTTAGAGCTTGTTTATGGAAAAGTGGTTATTTCTGCATTTCAATGTTGCAACTTGCTGAAAACTGTCCACAATGTTCATTTCATCTCAAATAGACAGCACAGCAAAAATTGGACATCCAGAGTGCATAAAACACGATTTAGAGCTTGTTTATGGAAAAGTGGTTATTTCTGCATTTCAATGTTGCAACTTGCAGAAAAGTGTCCACAGTGTCCCTATAATCTAGTTTAAACAGTTCTGTAAACAAAATACTTCCAGGGCGCAGCAAATATTGATTTAGAGCTTGTTTATGGAAAAGTGGTTATTTCTGCATTTCAATGTTGCAACTTGCTGAAAACTGTCCACAATGTTCATTTCTTCTCAAATAGACAGCACAGCAAAAATTGGACATCCAGAGTGCATCAAACATGATTTAGAGCTTGTTTATGGAAAAGTGGTTATTTCTGTATTTCAATGCTGCAACTTGCTGAAAATTGTCCACAGTGTCCCTATAATCTAGTTTAAACAGTTCTGCAAACAAAATACTTTCAGGGTGCAGCAAATATTGATTTAGAGCTTGTTTATGGAAAAGTGGTTATTTCTGTATTTCAATGCTGCAACTTGCTGAAAAATTGTCCACAGTGTCCCTATAATCTTGTTTAAACAGTTCTGAAAACAAAATACTTTCAGGGTGCAGCGAATATTGATTTAGAGCTTGTTTATGGAAAAGTGGTTATTTCTGTATTTCAATGCTGCAACTTGCTGAAAATTGTCCACAGTGTCCCTATAATCTAGTTAAAACAGTTCTGCAAACAAAATACTTCCAGAGTGCATCAAACATGATTTAGAGCTTGCTTATGAAAAAAAAGTATTTTCTGTATTTCAATGCTGCAACTTGCTGAAAATTGTCCACAGTGTCCCTATAATCTAGTTTAAACAGTTCTGTAAACAAAATACTTCCAGGGCGCAGCAATATTGATTTAGAGCTTGTTTATGGAAAAGTGGTTATTTCTGCATTTCAATGTTGCAACTTGGTGAAAACTGTCCACAATGTTCATTTCATCTCAAATAGACAGCACAGCAAAAATTGGACATCCAGAGTGCATCAAACATGATTTAGAGCTTGTTTATGGAAAAGTGGTTATTTCTGCATTTCAATGTTGCAACTTGCTGAAAACTGTCCACAATGTTCATTTCTTCTCAAATAGACAGCACAGCAAAAATTGGACATCCAGAGTGCATCACACATGATTTAGAGCTTGTTTATGGAAAAGTGTTTATTTCTGTATTTCATGCTGCAACTGCTGAAAATTGTTCACAGTGTCCCTGTGAATCTAGTTTCAACAGTTCTGCAAACAAAATACAGAAATAAACACTTTTCCATAAACAGCTCTAAATCATGTGTGATGCACTCTGGATGTCCAATTTTTGCTGTGCTGTCTATTGAGAAGAAATGAACATTGTGGACAGTTTTCAGCAAGTTGCAACATTGAAATGCAGAAATAACCACTTTTCCATAAACAAGCTCTAAATCATGTTTGATGCACTCTGGATGTCCAATTTTTGCTGTGCTGTCTATTTGAGATGAAATGAACATTGTGGACAGTTTTCACCAAGTTGCAACATTGAAATGCAGAAATAACCACTTTTCCATAAACAAGCTCTAAATCAATATTTGCTGCGCCCTGGAAGTATTTTGTTTACAGAACTGTTTAAACTAGATTATAGGGACACTGTGGACAATTTTCAGCAAGTTGCAGCATTGAAATACAGAAAATACTTTTTTTCATAAGCAAGCTCTAAATCATGTTTGATGCACTCTGGAAGTATTTTGTTTGCAGAACTGTTTTAACTAGATTATAGGGACACTGTGGACAATTTTCAGCAAGTTGCAGCATTGAAATACAGAAATAACCACTTTTCCATAAACAAGCTCTAAATCAATATTCGCTGCACCCTGAAAGTATTTTGTTTTCAGAACTGTTTAAACAAGATTATAGGGACACTGTGGACAATTTTCAGCAAGTTGCAGCATTGAAATACAGAAATAACCACTTTTCCATAAACAAGCTCTAAATCAATATTTGCTGCACCCTGAAAGTATTTTGTTTGCAGAACTGTTTAAACTAGATTATAGGGACACTGTGGACAATTTTCAGCAAGTTGCAGCATTGAAATACAGAAATAACCACTTTTCCATAAACAAGCTCTAAATCATGTTTGATGCACTCTGGATGTCCAATTTTTGCCTGTGCTGTCTATTTGAGAAGAAATGAACATTGTGGACAGTTTTCAGCAAGTTGCAACATTGAAATGCAGAAATAACCACTTTTCCATAAACAAGCTCTAAATCAATATTTGCTGCGCCCTGGAAGTATTTTGTTTACAGAACTGTTTAAACTAGATTATAGGGACACTGTGGACACTTTTCTGCAAGTTGCAACATTGAAATGCAGAAATAACCACTTTTCCATAAACAAGCTCTAAATCGTGTTTTATGCACTCTGGATGTCCAATTTTTGCTGTGCTGTCTATTTGAGATGAAATGAACATTGTGGACAGTTTTCAGCAAGTTGCAACATTGAAATGCAGAAATAACCACTTTTCCATAAACAAGCTCTAAATCATGTTTGATGCACTCTGGATGTCCAATTTTTGCTGTGCTGTCTATTTGAGATGAAATGAACATTGTGGACAGTTTTCAGCAAGTTGCAACATTGAAATGCAGAAATAACCACTTTTCCATAAACAAGCTCGAAATCAATATTTGCTGCACCCTGGAAGTATTTTGTTTGCAGAACTGTTTAAACTAGATTATAGGGACACTGTGGACAATTTTCAGCAAGTTGCAGCATTGAAATACAGAATAACCACTTTTCCATAAACAAGCTCTAAATCAATATTTGCTGCACTCTGAAAGTATTTTGTTTGCAGAACTGTTTAAACTAGATTATAGGGACACTGTGGACAATTTTTCAGCAAGTTGCAGCATTGAAATACAGAAATAACCACTTTTCCATAAACAAGCTCTAAATCAATATTCGCTGCACCCTGGAAGTATTTTATTTGCAGAACTGTTTAAACTAGATGATAGGAACACTGTGGACAATTTTCAGCAAGTTGCAGCATTGAAATACAGAAATAACCACTTTTCCATAAACAAGCTCTAAATCATGTTTGATGCACTCTGGATGTCCATTTTTGCTGTGCTGTCTATTTGAGATGAAATGAACATTGTGGACAGTTTTCAGCAAGTTGCAACATTGAAATGCAGAAATAACCACTTTTCCATAAACAAGCTCTAAATCAATATTTGCTGCACCTGGAAGTATTTTGTTTGCAGAACTGTTTAAACTAGATTATAGGGACACTGTGGACAATTTTCAGCAAGTTGCAGCATTGAAATACAGAAATAACCACTTTTCCATAAACAAGCTCTAAATCAATTTTGCTGCACCTGGAAGTATTTATTTGCAGAACTGTTTAAACTAGATGATAGGAACACTGTGGACAATTTTCAGCAAGTTGCAGCATTGAAATACAGAAATAAACACTTTTCCATAAACAAGCTCTAAATCATATTTGCTGCACCCTGGAAGTATTTTGTTTGCAGAACTGTTTAAACTAGATGATAGGAACACTGTGGACAATTTTCAGCAAGTTGCAGCATTGAAATACAGAAATAAACACTTTTCCATAAACAAGCTCTAAATCATGTTTGATGCACTCTGGATGTCCATTTTGCTTGCTGTCTATTTGAGATGAAATGAACATTGTGGACAGTTTTCAGCAAGTTGCAACATTGAAATGCAGAAATAACCACTTTTCCATAAACAAGCTCTAAATCAATATTTGCTGCAGCCTGTAAGTATTTTTTTGCAGAACTGTTTAAACTAGATTATAGGGACACTGTGGACAATTTTCAGCAAGTTGCAGCATTGAAATACAGAAATAACCACTTTTCCATAAACAAGCTCTAAATCAATATTTGCTGCACCCTGGAAGTACTTTATTTGCAGAACTGTTTAAACTAGATGATAGAACACTGTGGACAATTTTCAGCAAGTTGCAGCATTGAAATACAGAAATAAACACTTTTCCATAAACAAGCTCTAAATCCATTTTGATGCACTCTGGATGTCCCATTTTTCTGTGCTGTCAATTTGCTGAAAATTGTCCACAGTGTTCCTATCATCTAGTTTAAACAGTTCTGCAAAAAAATACTTCCAGGGTGCAGCAATATTGATTTAGAGCTTGTTTATGGAAAAGTGGTTATTTCTGTATTTCAATGCTGCAACTTGCTGAAAATTGTCCACAGTGTCCCTATAATCTAGTTTAAACAGTTCTGCAAAAAAATACTTCCAGGTGCAGCAAATATTGATTTAGAGCTTGTTTATGGAAAAGTGGTTATTTCTGCATTTCAATGTTGCAACTTGCTGAAAACTGTCCACAATGTTCATTTCATCTCAAATAGACAGCACAGCAAAAATTGGACATCCAGAGTGCATCAAACATGATTTAGAGCTTGTTTATGGAAAAGTGTTTATTTCTGTATTTCAATGCTGCAACTTGCTGAAAATTGTCCACAGTGTTCCTATCATCTAGTTTAAACAGTTCTGCAAAAAAATACTTCCAGGTGCAGCAAATATTGATTTAGAGCTTGTTTATGGAAAAGTGTTTATTTCTGTATTTCAATGCTGCAACTTGCTGAAAATTGTCCACAGTGTTCCTATCATCTAGTTTAAACAGTTCTGCAAACAAATACTTCCAGGTGCAGCAAATATTGATTTAGAGCTTGTTTATGGAAAAGTGGTTATTTCTGTATTTCAATGCTGCAACTTGCTGAAAATTGTCCACAGTGTCCCTATAATCTAGTTTAAACAGTTCTGCAAACAAATACTTCCAGGTGCAGCAAATATGATTTAGAGCTTGTTTATGGAAAAGTGGTTATTTCTGCATTTCAATGTTGCAACTTGCTGAAAACTGTCCACAATGTTCATTTCATCTCAAATAGACAGCACAGCAAAAATGGACATCCAGAGTGCATCAAACATGATTTAGAGCTTGTTTATGGAAAAGTGGTTTATTTCTGTATTTCAATGCTGCAACTTGCTGAAAATTGTCCACAGTGTTCTATCATCTAGTTTAAACAGTTCTGCAAATAAAATACTTCCAGGTGCAGCAAATATTGATTTAGAGCTTGTTTATGGAAAAGTGGTTATTTCTGTATTTCAATGCTGCAACTTGCTGAAAATTGTCCACAGTGTCCCTATAATCTAGTTTAAACAGTTCTGCAAACAAAATACTTCAGAGTGCAGCAAACATGATTTAGAGCTTGTTTATGGAAAAGTGTTATTTCTGTATTTCAATGCTGCAACTTGCTGAAAATTGTCCACAGTGTCCCTATAATCTAGTTTAAACAGTTCTGCAAACAAAATACTTCCAGGGTGCAGCAAATATTGATTTAGAGCTTGTTTATGGAAAAGTGGTTATTTCTGCATTTCAATGTTGCAACTTGCTGAAAACTGTCCACAATGTTCATTTCATCTCAAATAGACAGCACAGCAAAAATTGACATCCAGAGTGCATCAAACATGATTTAGAGCTTGTTTATGGAAAAGTGGTTATTTCTGCATTTCAATGTTGCAACTTGCTGAAAAGTGTCCACAATGTTCATTTCATCTCAAATAAGACAGCACAGCAAAATTGGACATCCAGAGTGCATCAAACATGATTTAGAGCTTGTTTATGGAAAAGTGGTTATTTCTGTATTTCAATGCTGCAACTTGCTGAAAATTGTCCACAGTGTCCCTATAATCTAGTTTAAACAGTTCTGCAAACAAAATACTTTCAGAGTGCAGCAAACATGATTTAGAGCTTGTTTATGGAAAAGTGGTTATTTCTGTATTTCAATGCTGCAACTTGCTGAAAATTGTCCACAGTGTCCCTATAATCTAGTTTAAACAGTTCTGCAAACAAAATACTTTCAGAGTGCAGCAAATATTGATTTAGAGCTTGTTTATGGAAAAGTGGTTATTTCTGTATTTCAATGCTGCAACTTGCTGAAATTGTCCACAGTGTCCCTATAATCTAGTTTAAACAGTTCTGCAAACAAAATACTTCAGAGTGCAGCAAATATTGATTTAGAGCTTGTTTATGGAAAAGTGGTTATTTCTGTATTTCAATGCTGCAACTTGCTGAAAATTGTCCACAGTGTT
>NW_022265690.1:2500-6675 GCF_002021735.2 Oncorhynchus kisutch | reverse complement strand
ACGACTGTGTTTAAAAAAATGTTTTTATCAAAGAGCCTGTTCTTGTTTTACAATTGCAAATTACAATTCGAAAAAAAAAAAAGAGCCGAGCCAGCCCTCATCTCTACATTTACCTCTTTTTTTTGGGAGGGGGGGGGTTATAATAGATTTATAGATAGATTATATTTTTATTCCCTCCTTCCTCACGTCTCGTAACTTGTTAGATTGGAAACGGGTCTCCCTTTGCTTGTAGACACACTGGGAGTGTTGCCGGGGTCACGTGTAAAGGGGTTGTGCCAGCGTGATGAGTTCTGCTGTAATCCTGGCAGGTTGTCTGCGTAGTCGCCGGTAGTCGTGACCAGAATAGGAACAGGTTAATATATGCAATAGAAGGATCTGCCTCTGAACAATTCAGATCTCTAGACACCGTCGCACACAAATGTATTTCCCAAGTCACAATTGTAAGAAGTGAAGTGAAGTCAAAAACACCAGGCAGTTCTCTCTGTATCTGCACTTCTCCGGTTTACAGATCTCCATTCATTCTCGTCAGTGATGATATGAAAATGAGAGAGACGTCATTTTCTTCGTACGCCTACTATTAACCAAACAGTACAGCGTGTGTTTCACTGTCAACACATTGTTGTTTAGCCCTACATTCCACCTCTTTATAATCCAGACAGGATGTAGTGAAACAGAATGACGGGTACTGTTTGATTGATTTAAATGTTTGTGAGATCAGGCTAGTCAGGAACAGCTAGATATAGACTGATAGAGAGTGCACGCTAGAGCAAGGGAGGAAGACGAAGCGACAACTTTTTGAAGTGCACTACTTTTGACACAGGGCCCCATGGGGTTCTGGAAGTAGTAGTGCACTGTGTAGGGAATAGGGTGCCATTTGGGACTCGGGACCTTGTGAATCCACCTAACCAGACAGATGATGTGCACCTCTACAAGCCATAGATCCAGGGATGACGTTCCCACTAAACGTGCTGCCCTGGTATAATATTTTGAAGTGGGATGGATGCTCCTGTCTGTACTGTAGGGTTATCGTTTGTTTTGGTTTTTTACCCAGGCCTGCATCACTGTGTCGGTGTTTTGATCACACCTGTGTCACACACACACTTCCATATACATACACAAACAACACACACACACTACACACACACACACACACACACACACACACACACACACACACACACACACACACACACACACACACACACACACACACACACACACACACACACACACACACACACACACACACACACACACACACATACACACACACACACACACACACACACACTCATCTTCCATATACACACACACACACACATACACACACAACTCTCAAGGCAAAGTCCTGTTGTGTTTTCTGCTGGCTGAGACACTGCCTCATCAATTGTTGGTTTAAACAAGGAGATGAGATGGTAGTTCCTGGTAGTTCCTGGTAGTTCCTGGACAGACAAACGGATGTAGGAGATGAGATGGTAGTTCCTGGTAGTTCCTGGTAGTTCCTGGACAGACAAACGGGCTGTAGGAGATGAGATGGTAGTTCCTTGGTAGTTCATGGACAGACAAACGTCTGTAGGAGATGAAATGGTAGTTCCTGGTAGTTCCTGGACAGACAAACGGCTGTAGGGAGATGAGATGGTAGTCCTGGTAGTTCATGGACAGACAAACGGCTGTAGGAGATGAAATGGTAGTTCCTGGTAGTTCCTGGACAGACAAACGGCTGTAGGAGATGAGATGGTAGTTCCTGTAGTCCTGGACAGACAAACGGATGTAGGAGATGAGATGGTAGTTCCTGGTAGTTCCTGGTAGTTCCTGACAGACAAACGGCTGTAGGATATGAGATGGTAGTTCCTGTAGTTCCTGGTAGTTCCTGGTAGTTCCTGGACAGACAAATGGCTGTAGGGGATGAGATGGTAGTTCCTGGTAGTCCTGGACAGACAAACGGCTGTAGGGGTTGAGATGGTAGTTCCTGGTAGTTCCTGGTAGTTCCTGGACAGACAAACGGCTGTAGGAGATGAGATGGTAGTTCCTGGTAGTTCCTGGACAGACAAACGGCTGTAGGATATGAGATGGTAGTTCCTGGTAGTTCCTGGTAGTTCCTGGTAGTTCCTGGACAGACAAATGGCTGTAGGGGATGAGATGGTAGTTCCTGGTAGTCCTGGACAGACAAACGGCTGTAGGGGTTGAGATGGTAGTTTCCTGGTAGTTCCTGGTAGTTCCTGGACAGACAAACGGCTTGTAGGAGATGAGATGGTAGTTCCTGGTAGTTCCTGGTAGTTCGTTGACAGACAAACGGATGTACGGAGATGAGATGGTAGTTCCTGGTAGTTCCTGGTAGTCCTGGACAGACAAACGGCTGTAGGAGATGAGATGGTAGTTCCTGGTAGTTCCTGGTAGTTCCTGGACAGACAAACAGCTGTAGGAGATGAGATGGTAGTTCCTGGTAGTTCCTGGTAGTTCCTGGTAGTTCGTTGACAGACAAACGGCTGTAGGAGATGAGATTGTAGTTCCTGGTAGTTCCTGGACAGACAAACAGCTGTAGGAGATGAGATGGTAGTTCCTGGTAGTTCCTGGACAGACAAACGGCTGTAGGAGATGAGATGGTAGTTCCTGGTAGTTCCTGGTAGTTCCTGGACAGACAAACGGCTGTAGGAGATGAGATGGTAGTTCCTGGTAGTTCCTGGTAGTTCCTGGTAGTTCCTGGTAGTCCTGGACAGACAAACAGCTGTAGGAAATGAGATGGTAGTTCCTGGTAGTTCCTGGTAGTTCCTGGACAGACAAACAGCTGTAGGAGATGAGATGGTAGTTCCTGGTAGTTACCTGGACAGAGACACGGCTGTAGGGGATGAGACGGTAGTTCCTGGTAGTACCTGGACAGACAACGGCTGTAGGAGATGAGATGGTAGTTCCTGGACAGACAAACGGCTGTAGGAGATGAGACGGTAGTTCCTGGTAGTTCCTGGTAGTCCTGGACAGACAAACGGCTGTAGGAGATGAGATGGTAGTTCCTGGTAGTTCCTGGACAGACAAACGGCTGTAGGAGATGAGATGGTAGTTCCTGGACAGACAAACAGCTGTAGGAGATGAGATGGTAGTTCCTGGTAGTTCCTGGACAGACAAATTGCTGTAGGAGATGAGACGGTAGTTCCTGGTAGTTCCTGGTAGTTCCTGGTAGTTCCTGGACAGACAAACAGACAAACAGCTGTAGGGGATGAGATGGTAGTTCCTGGTAGTTCCTGGACAGACAAACGGCTGTAGGAGGTGTATTTCATTGCAGTATCTGTGTCTATGTAGACCGTCTCGTGCTCTGTTGTCAGAACTTATTAAGGACATCGTCAATCTCTTACCATCCCAGTCTGTTGTCAGAACTTATTAAGGACATCGTCAATCTCTGACCATCCCAGTCTGTTGTCAGAACTTATTAAGGACATCGTCAATCTCTCACCATCCCAGTCTGTTGTCAGAACTTATTAAGGACATCGTCAATCTCTCACCATCCCAGTCTGTTGTCAGAACTTATTAAGGACATCGTCAATCTCTCACCATCCCAGTCCTGTTGTCAGAACTTATTAAGGACATCGTCAATCTCTCACCGTCCCAGTCTGTTGTCAGATCTTATTAAGGACATAGTCAATCTCTCCCCATCCCAGTCTGTTGTCAGAACTTAAGAAGCTATCCCCCATTTATAGGACATAGTCAATCTCTCACCATCCCAGTCTGTTGTCAGAATTTATTAAGGACATCGTCAATCTCTCACCATCCCAGTCTGTTGTCAGAACTTATTAAGGACATTGTCAATCTCTCACCATCCCAGTCTGTTGTCAGAACTTATTAAGGACATAGTCAATCTCTCACCATCCCAGTCTGTTGTCTCCACTTGCTTCAAGATGTCCACCATCGTTCCTGTAACCAAGAAAGCAAAAGTGACTGAACTAAATGACTATTGACTTCTGTCATCATGAAGTGCTTTGAGAGGCTAGTTTAAGGATCATATCACCTCCGCCTTATCCGACACCGTAGACTCAACTACAATTTGGATACCGCCCCACAGATCCATGGATGATGCAATCGCCATCGCACTTCACACTGCCCTAGCCCACCTGGACAAGAGGAATGCTGTTCATCGACTACAGCTCAGCCTTCAACACCATAATGCCCTCCAAGCTCATCACTAA
>NW_022265689.1:2500-6658 GCF_002021735.2 Oncorhynchus kisutch | reverse complement strand
ACCACCACCACCACCACCACCACCACCCCCTCCACCACCACCACCAGCAGCTATAATTACCATCCACCTCCCCACCACCACCCATCCACCACCACCACCAGCTATAAAACCATCCACCACCCCACCACCACCAGCAGCTATAATAACCATCCACACCACCACCACCACCACCAGCTATAATAACCATCCACCTCCCACCACCACCACCACCACCACCAGCAGCTATAATAACCATCCACCACCACCACCACCACCAGCTATAATAACCATCCACCACCACCACCACCACCAGCTACAACCATCCACCTCCCCACCACCACCACCACCACCACCACTCCACCACCCCCACCACCACCTCCACCACCACCTCCACCACCACCACCTCCACCACCACACACCACCACCAACACCACCTCCACCACCTCCACCACCACCACCACCAGCTATAATAACCATCCACCACCACCACCACCACCACCCCATCCACCACACCACCACCACCACACCACCACCACCAGCTATAATAACCATCCACCTCCCCACCACCACCACCGCCACCACCACCACCAGCAGCTATAATAACCATCCATCTCCCCACCACCACCGCCCCACCTCCCTCCATACCACCACCAGCTATAATAACCATCCACCTCCCCACCACCCCACCCCACTACCACCACCACCTCCACCACCAGCAGCTATAATTAACCATCCACCTCCCCCCCCACCACCACCACCCACCACCCACCTCCACCCACCACCACCACCACCACCTCCACCACCACCACCACCTCCACCACCACCACCACCACCACCACCTCCACCACCACCACCACCACCCCACCATCCACCACCACCACCAGCAGCTATAATAACCATCCACCTCCCCCACCACCACCACCATCCACCACCCACACCATCCACCACCACCACCACCACCACCACCAGCTATAATAACCATCCACCCCCCCTCCACCACCACCACCACCAGCAGCTATAATAACCATCCACCTCCCCACCACCAGCAGCTATAATAACCATCCACCTCCCCACCACCACCAGCTATAATTACCATCCACCTCCCCACCACCACCACCACCACCACCACCACCACATCACCACCACCACCTCCCCACCACCCCCCCCCACCACCAGCTATAACAACCATCCACCTCCCCACCACCACCTCCACCACCACCACCACCACCACCACCACCACCACCTCCACCACCACCACCAGCAGCTATAATTACCATCCACCTCCCCACCACCAAGGATCCACCACCACCACCAGCTATAATAACCATCCACCTCCCCCCCCCACCACCACCACCACCACCACCACTATAATAACCATCCACCACCACCACCACCACAGCTATAATAACCATCCACCACCACCACCACCAGCTATAATAACCATCCACCTCCCCCCACCACCACCACCAGCTATAATAACCATCCACCTCCCCACCACCACCACCACCAGCAGCTATAATAACCATCCACCACCACCACCATCACCACCACCACCACCAGCTATAATAACCATCCACCACCACCACCACCACCACCACCAGCTATAACAACCATCCACCTCCCCACCACCACCACCACCAGCTATAACAACCATCCACCTCCCCACCACCACCACCACCACCACCAGCTATAATAACCATCCACCTCCCCCACCACCACACCACCACCACCAGCAGCTATAATAACCATCACCACCACCACCATCACCACCACACCACCACCAGCCAGCACTATAACAACCATCCACCCTCCCCACCACCACCACCACCACCACCAGCTATATAACCATCCACCTCCCCACCACCACCACCACCACCAGCTATAATAACCATCCACCACCACCACCACCAGCAGCTATAATAACCATCCACCACACCACCACCACCACCACCACCCCACCACACCACCACCACCACCAGCTATAATAACCATCCACCTCCCACCCACCACCAGCTATAATAACCATCCCCACCTCCACCACCACCACCAGCTATAATAACCATCCACCCTCCCCCCACCACCACCACCAGCTATAATAACCATCCACCACCACCACCACCACCAACAGCTATAATAACCATCCACCTCCCCACCACCACCACCAGCTATAATACCCATCCACCTCCCCACCACCACCACCAGCTATAATAACCATCCACCACCACCACCACCACCAGCTATAATAACCATCCACCACCACCACCACCAGCTATAATAACCATCCACCTCCCCACCACCACCACCAGCTATAATAACCATCCACCTCCCCACCACCACCACCACCAGCAGCTATAATAACCATCCACCACCACCACCATCACCACCACCACCACCAGCTATAATAACCATCCACCACCACCACCAGCTATAACAACCATCCACCTCCCCACC
This sequence comes from Oncorhynchus kisutch, assembly GCF_002021735.2. Taxonomy (NCBI): domain Eukaryota; kingdom Metazoa; phylum Chordata; class Actinopteri; order Salmoniformes; family Salmonidae; genus Oncorhynchus; species Oncorhynchus kisutch. Next base: position 4,228 of record NW_022265689.1, on the reverse strand, counting down.
ACCACCACCCACCAGCTATAACAACCATCCACCTCCCCACCACCACCACCACCACCACCAGCTATAATAACCATCCACCTCCCCACCACCACCACCACCACAGCTATAATAACCATCCACCACCACCACCATCACCACCACCACCACACCACCACCAGCTATAATAACCATCCACCACCACCACCACCACCACCAGCTATAACAACCATCCACCTCCCCACCACCACCACCACCAGCTATAACAACCATCCACCTCCCCACCACCACCACCACCACCACCACCAGCTATAATAACCATCCACCTCCCCACCACCACCACCACCAGCAGCTATAATAACCATCCACCACCACCACCAGCAGCTATAATAACATCCACCACCACCACCACCACCACACCCCACCACCACCACCACCACCAGCTATAATAACCATCCACCTCCCCACCACCACCAGCTATAATAACCATCCCCCTCCCCACCACCACCACCAGCTATAATAACCATCCACCTCCCACCACCACCACCAGCTATATAACCATCCACCACCACCACCACCACCAGCTATTATAACCATCCACCACCCCCACCACCACCACCACCACCACCAGCTATAATAACCACCACCACCCACCACCACCAGCTATAATAACCATCCACCTCCCCACCACCACCACCACCACCACCACCACCACCACCACCACCAGCTATAATAACCATCCACCTCCCCACCACCACCACCACCACCACACCACCACCACCACCACCACCACCACCACCACCAGCTATAATAACCATCCACCACCACCACCACCACCACCACCACCACCAGCTAAATTAACCATCCACCTCCCCACCCACCACCACCACCACCACCACCAGCTATAATAACCATCCACCTCCCCACCACCACCACCACCACCAGCTATAATAACCATCCACCTCCAACCACCACCACCACCACCAGCTATAATATCCATCCACCTCCCCACCTCTCCACCACCACCACCAGCTATAATAATCAAATCAAATCAAATCAAATTTATTTATATAGCCCTTCGTACATCAGCTGATATCTCAAAGTGCTGTACAGAAACCCAGCCTAAAACCCCAAACAGCAAGCAATGCAGGTGGAGAAGCACGGTGGCTAGGAAAAACTCCCTAGAAAGGCCAATACCTAGGAAGAAACCTAGAGAGGAACCAGGCTATGTGGGGTGGCCAGTCCTCTTCTGGCTGTGCCGGGTGGAGATTATAACAGAACATGGTCAAGATGTTCAATGTTCATAAATGACCAGCATGGTCGAATAATAATAAGGCAGAACAGTTGAAACTGGAGCAGCAGCACAGTCAGGTGGAAGTTGAAACTGGAGCAGCAGCATGGCCAGGTAGACTGGGGACAGCAAGGAGTCATCATGTCAGGTAGTCCTGGGGCATGGTCCTAGGGCTCAGGTCAGTTTGAAACTGGAACAGCAGCATGGCCAGGTGGACTGGGGACAGCAAGGAGTCATCATGTCAGGTAGTCCTGGGGCATGGTCCTAGGGCTCAGGTCCTCCGAGAGAGAGAAAGAAAGAGAGAAGGAGAGAATTAGAGAACGCACACTTAGATTCACACAGGACACCGAATAGGACAGGAGAAGTACTCCAGATATAACAAACTGACCCCAGCCCCCGACACATAAACTACTGCAGCATAAATACTGGAGGCTGAGACAGGAGGGGTCAGGAGACACTGT
>NW_022265688.1:0-6654 GCF_002021735.2 Oncorhynchus kisutch | reverse complement strand
ATTGTAAAATGTTGTGGTGCCAGGTTTATCCCTACACATTAAAAACACACCAGTGTAACACAGCAAAGCTCCCCGCATTGTTATCATTTATTCAGCCCAACCCACATTAATATTGCAGATTGCACATCGGCGTGCCAACCAAACTCTGTGTGTCTGTTCCTCATGCCAGACAGTTTGCAAACACCCATCCCTCCTTTCTCTCTCTCTATCCCCCCTAAAAAAATCATCCTTGTTTTAATCACTCGGTTTGCAGTCTATCTGTACCTCAGCTCAGGTGAGAGATTCTCTCTCTGACACCCTTCAGGGCATCTTAGGCACCATTTAATCCAAATGCCAAATTGGAAAGGCACGCAAATACTAACGGGTGGGTTAAGACTGTGCTTGTTTGGTCTGGCAACTGGCGGCTGTGCGTAGATGTACTGTAGATGTGTGTGTGGAACTTGTGTAGTAGTGGTACGGTCCTAGATGTGTGTGTGGAGTGTGTGGTAGCACAGCGTGGTGCGTCTCTAATTGGAGAGCGGGGAGCGGCCGGAGTGTGCCGTGTGTCAGTCAGTGTTTAGGATGCCCCGGGGCTCGCCAGGCACTCCTGTGGGTATCAAAGTGTTCTAATTAAATGTGGGGTTCGCCACGTGGCCCTCCACATCACAGGCCCAGAGAGGGTCCCGTGTCCTCTGGTGTCTTTGAGAATCCATGCTAGTCCACACTAATTAGCTGTTGTCCAATTGACTTCCCTTATTCACATACTGCAACGAATGCCTCCCACCGCCTCCTGCCCACCCCCTCTATGCAACCTCCTCCCATCGTATTTAAAAAAGAAAATGTGCCCCTTCCGCCCATCCCTGTCTTTGGCTGGCGAGCCTAATTAATCTTATGGAAATCTCCTCCAGCCAGATCCCCAGCAAGGTTGGTCTGCGATGTTTATCATTTGAATTGTGATGATAAAAGTGAAGGCTCAATGGTGAAGAAACAGTGTCATTTCCCCCAACACTCGGGAGACACAGTGGCAAGGGCTATCAATCTTTCCCACGTGCCCGGAAAACTGATATCCCCGAAAATTAACTTCAATTAATAACAGAAATTCCCCCGACGCGGCCATGGTGTCGAGCCGGGCTTTGAAGGAGGACCTTCAAACACATCTGTCTGCTTTCTTTTATAAGCCGTCTGGGGAGTTATTTTATTCTTTTCATTATCATCAGCAGCATTTAAAGATTTTTTTTGCTCTGGCCATTTAAATAAACTGGCGTCAACACAAAAATCTATTATATTCCCTCTGGCAAAAAAGTAAAAACAAAATGGCAGTTCATAACGATGCTTAAAATTCTGTATGCATTCTTAAACTACCCTCGCACCAAGACCTTGTTGATTTCCAGAACTTGCATCATAGATTATTCTTCATATTATACACAGTATGTGTCTGTATATACCAGGCCTTTGTCGTAACCATTCAGCCCCTCAGAACTGACCATAACCCTTCTCAATGTGTCCTTAGAAACCCTTTAGACACTGTTCATCTCACCCGTTTGCCCTTGTCGGAGTGGCACAGACACACAGCACTTAGCCTGTCACACAGACAGCACCATCCCACAATAAAACAATCATTTTTCTCTCCAGCCCCTCCAGGCCTGAGATGGCAGCAGCAGTCACGTCTGGCCAAGCTGCTTATTGGTTTGTGGATGTTCCGCCGCTCGCTGTCAGAATAAAGAGGACAACATGGAGTCTGTTTGAGAACATCATTTCAGTGTGTGTATCTTTGCCTCAAGCACTACTGGCTGGCTGCGCTGTTTGAGGATACGTCTAAATGGCACCCTATTCCCTGTATAGTGCACTACTTTTGACCGGGGCCCGTAGGGTACCATATAGGGCTCTGGCCAACAGCAGTGCACCATGTAGGGAATAGGGATCCATTTGGGATTCAGCCTGAGTCCTGACCCGCTCAATAATAACTCTGTCTGTTGCCCTGGCAGAGCAGTGCACTATGGGTAGTGTGGTAGCAGGCGGCAGGCGTCTGGTTAGCAGCAGAAGACCCCCCCCCCCCTGCTGCCTCCTGTTGAACGCTAAAGAGATCCATGTCAACAACAAGCAATAAAGAAGCCAAGGCTGGTGAAGGAAGGAGGCGGAGGAGGAAGAAAACACACACACACACACTACACACACTACACACACACACACTACACACACTACACACACACACACTACACACAGATGCAAATAAAATATAGATAGAGGTGAGCTTTGAAGGGTCTATTGCACAGGGGTGTGGGTGTGCTGTGAGGCAGCTGATTGCTGAGATAGTCGCTCCCTCACAGCACACCACACCCCTGTGCAATAGACCCTTCAAAGCTCACCTCTATCTATATTTTATTTGCATCTGTGTGTAGTGTGTGTGTGTGTAGTGTGTGTAGTGTGTGTGTGTGTAGTGTGTGTAGTGTGTGTGTGTGTGTTTTCTTCCCTCCTCCGCCTCCTTCCTTCACCAGCCTTGGCTTCTTTATTGCTTGTTGTTGACATGGATCTCTTTAGCGTTCAACAGGAGGCAGCAGGGGGGGGGGGGTCTTCTGCTGCTAACCAGACGCCTGCCGCCTGCTACCACACTACCCATAGTGCACTGCTCTGCCAGGGCAACAGACAGAGTTATTATTGAGCGGGTCAGGACTCAGGCTGAATCCCAAATGGATCCCTATTCCCTACATGGTGCACTGCTGTTGGCCAGAGCCCTATATGGTACCCTACGGGCCCCGGTCAAAAGTAGTGCACTATACAGGGAATAGGGTGCCATTTAGGACGTATCCTCAAACAGCGCAGCCAGCCCAGTAGTGCTTGAGGCAAAGATACACACACTGAAATGATGTTCTCAAACAGACTCCATGTTGTCCTCTTTATTCTGACAGCGAGCGGCGGAACATCCACAAACCAATAAGCAGCTTGGCCAGACGTGACTGCTGCTGCCATCTCAGGCCTGGAGGGGCTGGAGAGAAAAATGATTGTTTTATTGTGGGATGGTGCTGTCTGTGTGACAGGCTAAGTGCTGTGTGTCTGTGCCACTCCGACAAGGGCAAACGGGTGAGATGAACAGTGTCTAAAGGGTTTCTAAGGACACATTGAGAAGGGTTATGGTCAGTTCTGAGGGGCTGAATGGTTACGACAAAGGCCTGGTATATACAGACACATACTGTGTATAATATGAAGAATAATCTATGATGCAAGTTCTGGAAATCAACAAGGTCTTGGTGGCGAGGGTAGTTTAAGAATGCATACAGAATTTTAAGCATCGTTATGAACTGCCATTTTGTTTTTACTTTTTGCCAGAGGGAATATAATAGATTTTTGTGTTGACGCCAGTTTATTTAAATGGCCAGAGCAAAAAAAATCTTTAAATGCTGCTGATGATAATGAAAAGAATAAAATAACTCCCCAGACGGCTTATAAAAGAAAGCAGACAGATGTGTTTGAAGGTCCTCCTTCAAAGCCCGGCTCGACACCATGGCCGCGTCGGGGGAATTTCTGTTATTAATTGAAGTTAATTTTCGGGGATATCAGTTTTCCGGGCACGTGGGAAAGATTGATAGCCCTTGCCACTGTGTCTCCCGAGTGTTGGGGAAATGACACTGTTTCTTCACCATTGAGCCTTCACTTTTATCATCACAATTCAAATGATAAACATCGCAGACCAACCTTGCTGGGGATCTGGCTGGAGGAGATTTCCATAAGATTAATTAGGCTCGCCAGCCAAAGACAGGGATGGGCGGAAGGGGCACATTTTCTTTTTTAAATACGATGGGAGGAGGTTGCATAGAGGGGGTGGGCAGGAGGCGGTGGGGAGGCATTCGTTGCAGTATGTGAATAAGGGAAGTCAATTGGACAACAGCTAATTAGTGTGGACTAGCATGGATTCTCAAAGACACCAGAGGACACGGGACCCTCTCTGGGCCTGTGATGTGGAGGGCCACGTGGCGAACCCCACATTTAATTAGAACACTTTGATACCCACAGGAGTGCCTGGCGAGCCCCGGGGCATCCTAAACACTGACTGACACACGGCACACTCCGGCCGCTCCCCGCTCTCCAATTAGAGACGCACCACGCTGTGCTACCACACACTCCACACACACATCTAGGACCGTACCACTACTACACAAGTTCCACACACACATCTACAGTACATCTACGCACAGCCGCCAGTTGCCAGACCAAACAAGCACAGTCTTAACCCACCCGTTAGTATTTGCGTGCCTTTCCAATTTGGCATTTGGATTAAATGGTGCCTAAGATGCCCTGAAGGGTGTCAGAGAGAGAATCTCTCACCTGAGCTGAGGTACAGATAGACTGCAAACCGAGTGATTAAAACAAGGATGATTTTTTTAGGGGGGATAGAGAGAGAGAAAGGAGGGATGGGTGTTTGCAAACTGTCTGGCATGAGGAACAGACACACAGAGTTTGGTTGGCACGCCGATGTGCAATCTGCAATATTAATGTGGGTTGGGCTGAATAAATGATAACAATGCGGGGAGCTTTGCTGTGTTACACTGGTGTGTTTTTAATGTGTAGGGATAAACCTGGCACCACAACATTTTACAATGCTTGTCTTACGTGAACAAACACTGGGTTCATGCATTATCCCTACACATTAAAAACACACCAGTGTAACACAGCAAAGCTCCCCGCATTGTTATCATTTATTCAGCCCAACCCACATTAATATTGCAGATTGCACATCGGCGTGCCAACCAAACTCTGTGTGTCTGTTCCTCATGCCAGACAGTTTGCAAACACCCATCCCTCCTTTCTCTCTCTCTATCCCCCTAAAAAAATCATCCTTGTTTTAATCACTCGGTTTGCAGTCTATCTGTACCTCAGCTCAGGTGAGAGATTCTCTCTCTGACACCCTTCAGGGCATCTTAGGCACCATTTAATCCAAATGCCAAATTGGAAAGGCACGCAAATACTAACGGGTGGGTTAAGACTGTGCTTGTTTGGTCTGGCAACTGGCGGCTGTGCGTAGATGTACTGTAGATGTGTGTGTGGAACTTGTGTAGTAGTGGTACGGTCCTAGATGTGTGTGTGGAGTGTGTGGTAGCACAGCGTGGTGCGTCTCTAATTGGAGAGCGGGGAGCGGCCGGAGTGTGCGTGTGTCAGTCAGTGTTTAGGATGCCCCGGGGCTCGCCAGGCACTCCTGTGGGTATCAAAGTGTTCTAATTAAATGTGGGGTTCGCCACGTGGCCCTCCACATCACAGGCCCAGAGAGGGTCCCGTGTCCTCTGGTGTCTTTGAGAATCCATGCTAGTCCACACTAATTAGCTGTTGTCCAATTGACTTCCCTTATTCACATACTGCAACGAATGCCTCCCCACCGCCTCCTGCCCACCCCCTCTATGCAACCTCCTCCCATCGTATTTAAAAAAGAAAATGTGCCCCTTCCGCCCATCCCTGTCTTTGGCTGGCGAGCCTAATTAATCTTATGGAAATCTCCTCCAGCCAGATCCCCAGCAAGGTTGGTCTGCGATGTTTATCATTTGAATTGTGATGATAAAAGTGAAGGCTCAATGGTGAAGAAACAGTGTCATTTCCCCAACACTCGGGAGACACAGTGGCAAGGGCTATCAATCTTTCCCACGTGCCCGGAAAACTGATATCCCCGAAAATTAACTTCAATTAATAACAGAAATTCCCCCGACGCGGCCATGGTGTCGAGCCGGGCTTTGAAGGAGGACCTTCAAACACATCTGTCTGCTTTCTTTTATAAGCCGTCTGGGGAGTTATTTTATTCTTTTCATTATCATCAGCAGCATTTAAAGATTTTTTTTGCTCTGGCCATTTAAATAAACTGGCGTCAACACAAAAATCTATTATATTCCCTCTGGCAAAAAAGTAAAAACAAAATGGCAGTTCATAACGATGCTTAAAATTCTGTATGCATTCTTAAACTACCCTCGCCACCAAGACCTTGTTGATTTCCAGAACTTGCATCATAGATTATTCTTCATATTATACACAGTATGTGTCTGTATATACCAGGCCTTTGTCGTAACCATTCAGCCCCTCAGAACTGACCATAACCCTTCTCAATGTGTCCTTAGAAACCCTTTAGACACTGTTCATCTCACCCGTTTGCCCTTGTCGGAGTGGCACAGACACACAGCACTTAGCCTGTCACACAGACAGCACCATCCCACAATAAAAACAATCATTTTTCTCTCCAGCCCCTCCAGGCCTGAGATGGCAGCAGCAGTCACGTCTGGCCAAGCTGCTTATTGGTTTGTGGATGTTCCGCCGCTCGCTGTCAGAATAAGAGGACAACATGGAGTCTGTTTGAGAACATCATTTCAGTGTGTGTATCTTTGCCTCAAGCACTACTGGCTGGCTGCGCTGTTTGAGGATACGTCCTAAATGGCACCCTATTCCCTGTATAGTGCACTACTTTTGACCGGGCCCGTAGGGTACCATATAGGGCTCTGGCCAACAGCAGTGCACCATGTAGGGAATAGGGATCCATTTGGGATTCAGCCTGAGTCCTGACCCGCTCAATAATAACTCTGTCTGTTGCCCTGGCAGAGCAGTGCACTATGGGTAGTGTGGTAGCAGGCGGCAGGCGTCTGGTTAGCAGCAGAAGACCCCCCCCCCTGCTGCCTCCTGTTGAACGCTAAAGAGATCCATTGTCAA
>NW_022265687.1:0-6651 GCF_002021735.2 Oncorhynchus kisutch | reverse complement strand
CCTCCTTCTCTTCCTCCTTCCCTCTACCCCTCCTTCCCTCCCTCCAGCCCTCCCCTCCTTCCCTTCCGCTCCCCTCCTCCCCTCCTTCTCTTCCTCCTCCCCTCCTCCCCTCCCTCCCTTCCTCCTTCCCTCCTCCCCTCCTCCCTCTCCTCCTTCCTCCTTCCCTCCTCCCTCCTCCCCTCCCTCCCTTCCTCCTCCCCTCCTCCCCCTCCCTCCCTCCCTCCCACCGTTCTTCCTCCCTCCTGCCCTCCTCCGCCCCTCTGCCCCCTCCTTCCCTTCCTCCTCCCCTCCTCCCCTCCTCCCCTCCTCCCCTCCTTCCCTCCCTCCAGAAACTGAATCTTTAGGTTGTTGTAGCAGTGCTTACTTGGTCCTAAAGTGTTAGATAGACAGTAGGTTGTCAACAATGAGGCAGCAACACAACTTCTTAATGGACTTACAAGTTAGAAGGAGTCTTTTCTTTCCTCCCCTGAAAGCGAACTTCATCAGAGTTATTGTAGATTCTTCTTTATTGTTAGAGTTTGTTTTATTGTCCGGGGAGCTTCTGTATTGCTGCATGAATTTTTCATTCTTTTCATTTCTCAACTTTTGAACAAAGCTACAGTCTGAGATCTGGGATTTCCATTATTGATATACAGGTACACCCCATTGATTCTTGAAGAGAATAAAACTTCACATCCCAGAGTGAGATTTAAAGGTTTATTGAAAACACAAATCAATAGTCGCATGACAAAATGGTGGAAAACCCCCTGATTGCTTCTCTGTGGATTTACAGTTGCTCTCAAACTGACGCTCATTCGGTGAAAACTGGAGGCACAGAATGACTCCCAGGGAACCACCGTGGCAGCTCTTTGCTCTCATTTAATTAAACTTGGATCCATGCCGTTGAGATGTACAAAATGGTATTCTTTAAAGGGGCAGTTCAGTTAAAATTACATATTTATGTGTTTCCTTGCCTTGAAAGCAGTCTATAGATATATGTAAAAAATCTAATCTAGATGAACTATCCCTTTAACATCAATGCAGATTAAGGAAGGAAACAAGGACATGAGGGAGGAGAGGAGGCAACCTTTTCTCATTCCTCATTTCTATACGAGCCCACTGATAAAATGTGGGTGTTTTTCAGCTTGAGTGAACACCATCGCCTGCTGTTGAGATTGAACTAGATGACTGATTTAGTCTCTATCATCATGAGACACACATTCACATACACACACACACGGTCGCACATTCCACAATGGTCGTGCTTACCACACACACACACACAAACCCGGGGGGAGGTTATACCGGAGAGCAACTGTGACACACGACAAACAAACAATGTAGAGTAAAATGAATATATGTGTTTATATAGATTCTAGAACACAAATGGACTTGACAAACATGAGAATATGAAGACACACACACACACACACAAAACACACACACACACACACACTTTTACACCCGTACACGCACACAGAACATGGACTCAGTATTTCTGTCTATACGTTTACATACACAAATGGTCTTAAAAAGTGTTAAACAAAAGATGAGAAAAACAAGGGAATACTGGTGAAAAGGCACCAAACCTCTGGAAATGGATTGACCTTATTTTACATGGATTTATTAATGTTTGACATGTATTATTAATGTTTTGACATGTTATTATTTAAGTTTGACATGTTATTATTTAATGTTTGACATGTTATTATTAAGTTTGACATGTTATTATTTAATGTTTTACATGTTATTATTTAATGTTTTACATGGATTACCTAATGTTTGACATGTTATATTTAATGTTTTACATGGATTTACCTAATGTTTGACATGTTTTTTATTTAATGTGACATGTTTTTATTTAATGTTTTACATGTTATTATTTAATGTTTACATGTCTTATTTCATTGACATGCATGTATCCCAGAACAAAAGGGTTGTATGGATCTATAATCATCATGTTGTGATTGTTTGTGATCGTCAAGAGATCTAGAATAGAACAGCAGCATTGGAATACTGGAAGAGTCTGCTTCATGCAGCTTTTCTGATCAGCTTTATGAGCCCACACAGCTTTCCACTGCCAGTCTCTATACCAAGACTTAAAGGGAAGGTTCACCACCAAATCAATGGTTATAGAGTTTCTCACACCTACAGTCGGCACCATTTAATACAGTAAATCAAATGGTTCCCTTTAAGTCTGAGGATGTTTACACACAGTTGTATGGTTTAGACTGCCAGCTCAGTGGCTAGGGCATCCGTAAGGGCTTACACACACACACACAACACACACACACACACACACACACACAAACACACACACACACACACACACACACACACACACACACACACACACACACACACACACACACGCACACACGCACAGCCAATGTGAAGAGCTGATAATATGCCTGTCAGACCTCTCTATTGTCAATGAGGCCCTTGTCAGAAATCGGTGTTTTACATTGTGTTGTGCATCATATAAACTAGGGGTTTGAATAGCCAGCTTTGTGAAATTGAATTGCCCCCATGGACAAACAGGGATGGAATTAGTATTATGCAGTGTGTGTGTGTGTGGTGTGTGTGTGTGTGTGTGTGTGTGTGTGTGTGTGTGTGTGTGTGTGTTGGTGTGTGTGGACCAAAATAACCGCTGGTGTCGGTCAGATCAGTTCTGCTTGACTGAGGCTGGACATGAAAAGACACAGTTAGTGTTGTGTGTGAGTGTGCGCGTCTGTGTGTGTGTGTGCGTGCGCGTGAGTGTGTGCGTCTCTGTGTGTGTGTGCGTGCGGGTGAGTGTGTGCGTCTCTGTGTGTGTGTGCGTGCACGTGAGTGTGTGCGTCTCTGTGTGTGTGTGCGTGCGCGTGAGTGTGTGCGTCTCTGTGTGTGTGTGCGTGCACGTGAGTGTGTGCGTCTCTGTGTGCGCGTGAGTGTGTGCGTCTCTGTGTGTGTGTGTGTGCGCACGGGTTGTGTGAGCTAGATGACATATTTGAAGAGCCTGCAGATATACAGAAGATTAATTAAAAATCTTCACAGACCAACCTGTCACACACACACACACACACACACACACACACACACACACACACACACAGACACAGACGTCATCGCCTCATTAAAAAGGAACCGACCCTTCTGAGTTATATAATGCAGTCCCCAATTCACCTCACACACGCATGTTAAACACTATACAGAAACGGCACACACACACTAGAACACACACACACACACACATACACACACATAATTGTCCTTCTTTTACTTTTCTTGTGAGGACTTGTCATGTTGCTGCTTCTCTCCCACATTCCGACACACTTCTTCCTCATCACTTTGAGAATCCTACAGTCTGAGCACAGAAATAGCTGGCAGAAACTTGTTTCTCCTAATAAAAATAGTAGTTCGCAGTAAGAGGGATGAAAAGTGGTTTGCATCCCAGCATCCCAAAGGGCACCCTATTCCCTATATAGTGCACTACTTTGACTGCATAGGGAATAGGGTGTGACACACAGTGTGCTGCAGCATGTAGAGGCTGTGTTAAGGAGAGAGGGGATCTGTCTCATGTGCTCCTCCATTTTAATAGATCACCCAGGGCTCAGGGCGGACATTTTGATTCACTTAGCTCCGGAGGACCCTCTCCTCTCTGAGTAATGGAGAAGATTGAGACTAGTGATATTACTAATCCAATGGATGGAGAGGGAGCAGGAGGGAGGGAGGGATTGAGGGAGGGCCAGGTAGGAAGGAGGGAAAGGGAGAGGGAAGCCTTGGGGTTGTGACGTTGCTAACACAGTGGAGAGAGGGAACAAGGGGAGGAAGGAGAAGGGGAGATGGGAAGCCTTGGGGTTGTGACGTTGCTAACACAGTGAAGAGAGGGAACGAGGGGAGGAAGGAGAAGGGGAGAGGGAAAGCCTTGGGGTGTTGTGACGTTGCTAAACACAGTGGAGAGATGGGAACGAGTGGAGGAGGAGGCAGAAGGGGAGAGGGAAGCCTTGGAGTTGTGACGTTGCTAACACAGTGGAGAGAGGGAAGCCTTGGGGTTGTGACCTTGCTAACACAATGGAGAGAGGGAAAGAGGGGAGGAAGGAGAAGGGGAGAGGGAGAGTATAGCCTGAATCTTGAGACGTTTACAGTACAATGGAGAGATTGAAGAAATGGAGGGAGGGATGGAGGGATGGCTGAGAGAGAGAGAGAGAGACAGAGAGAGAGAGACAGACAGACAGAGAGAGAGAGAGACAGAGAGAGAGAGAGAGAGGAAGGGAGAGTTGAGCCTTGGACTGTGACATTTACAGTACAATGGAGAGAGAGAGAGAGAGAGAGAAGGGAGAGTTGAGCCTTGGACTGTGACGTTTTTACAGTACAATGGAGAGATTGAAGAAAGGGAGGGAGTGATGGAGGGATGAGAGAGAGAGAGAGAGAGAGAAGGGAGAGTTAAGCCTTGGACTTGTGACGTTTATAGTACAATGGAGAGATTGAAGAAAGGGAGGGAGGGATGGAGGGATGAGAGAGAGAGAGAGAGAGAGAGAGAGAGAGAGAGAGAGAGAGAGAGAGAGAGAGAGAAGGGAGAGTTAAGCCTTGGACTTGTGATGTTTACAGTACAATGGAGAGATTGAAGAAGGGATAGAAAGGAAGAGAGAAAAGGTTGGGTAAAGGGAAAGAAAGCTAGAGAGAGGAAGATAGGAGAGTGAAGGGAGTGGGTGATGCTTATCTCAACATTAAGTCCAGGGCACTGTTCAGGTCATATGTGACATACATTGGCTTTTGCCATTAGAGCCTCTTACACAGTAGCCACCTATAGCTTATCAGCAGGCTACTGAAGGTCTTTTCTATTGGTTTACTGAGAACACCATGGAATAGAATGACTAAAACAGGGATCTCAATTCAAGTCGGTTTTGCCATGATGGGGCTTTTCTCCCTTCTAGTATTTGTATTTCTATGGAGAAAGCCCATTCTTAGAGAGCATAGATAGAGTCATTGGCGCGCCTAGATGTATCTCTGTCTTGTGTGACTGGTTCCAACCCCGGTCACAAGACTGTGTTAGCGTTCTGAGCTAAAGCCTGGGCTTTACTTCCGTTACATACACAGTTCAATAAAAAAGGAGGGAAGAGATAAATGACTTTTTTTAAAAACAATATTAGTTTAATTCTCTCTCTCTCTTTCTGTCACAATGCCCTGGGAGAATTAAAAACACTAAAAACAATGTTGTTTTGTGACTGTGTCCCATTTAAATAACAATCAACATGCCGATTACTCAGAGACAGCATCTGAGGGCTTCAGCTGGTCCCCGGGTGGCATTGCTACAGCACTGTTAATAACAGCCCTGGAACAGATTTAACACAACAACAAGTATGTCTCCATGAAATCAAATAGGTTTTACGGGTTTTGTTTCACAGTGAGGGGGGTCAGTGAAATAGTGTGTGTGGGTGTGTGTGTGGTGTGTGTGTGTGTGTGTGTGTGTGTGTGTGTGTGTGTGTGTGTGTGTGTGTGTGTGTGTGTGTGTTGTTCGAAGTGTTTCGTCTCGGAGGAAGTGAATGGGGGTTCAGTGTCTCAGAGTGATGTCACGCTGTAGTTGGGTTGCCAAAGCGATCGATCACGCAACACTCCCTTGTCGCCGGGGGCGACGGGCGGAACAGTGGAGGTTCTGGGGTTGGTAGGTAGTGGGTATAAAACAACAAGATACTTTAATTGCCTGTGTGTCATTGTGGGTGTGGGTGTGGGTGTGAGAGTGAAGAACCAGAACGACGTAACTATGGCCCTAGGTGGTTGTGTGGGCTTGGACTCTGCTCTCTCTTTTAATGACCTCTAGTGTATAGAGAGAGGGAGGGAGGGAGGGAAGGGAGGAGGGAGGGAGAGAGAAAGAGAGAGGGCTGGAGGGAAGCAAGTGGAGAGAGCTCCGGTAGAAAGAGAGAGACATGGTGAGAGAAAGACAGAGGGTGGAAAGACAGCCAGTCAAACTCCCGCTTTGCCTCCTACATCCCCTTACAACAGACTAACATGAAATAAAATAATTTGCAGACCTGACTGAACACAGCGAGCCCCATAGACTGATGTTCCTGCCTTCTAGAGACCAATAACAATGTTGTTGGCTTTTGTTCAGATAGCTGTGTATGGACAGACACACAGACACTCACACACTGTATATGGAGCTACACACAGACACACGCACACAGACACACAGACACACTGTATACTGACTCTATGCTTCACTGGTTCTCCGGTTATCTCTCCATCAGTCCCCCACTTCATTATAGCTTCTAGCCATGCAGTGTAACACACCAGCACCAGACAGCTACTGAGCTTGATGTTTACACCATGGCGAGAGAGAGAGAGGGAGTTGCGAGGCAAGAAGGGGAGGGAGGAGAGGAAGAGAGAGAGAGGGAGGGGCGAGGCAAGAAGGGAGGGAGGAGAGGAGAGAGAGAGAGAGGGAGGGCGAGGCAAGAAGGGAGGAGAGAAGAGAAGTGTACGCCAGCTAGCTACTGAAACCCAACATTTAGATAGAGAGACATGGGAGGAAGAGGGGAAAGGAGGAAGCTATACATCACTTGCTGCTACTGTATGTGGCCGGAGGAAAACATAATTTATACAAGACCACGAGAGAGGGAGGGGGTTGGAGGAGGGAGAGAGGGAGGGGGTTGGAGGAGAGAGAGAGGGGGGGGGTTGGAGGAGGGAGAGAGGAGGGGG
>NW_022265686.1:392500-400739 GCF_002021735.2 Oncorhynchus kisutch | reverse complement strand
ACCCTTTACTCAGGACTTTTGTTGAAGCACCTTTGGCAGTGATTACAGCCTCGAATCTTCTTGGGTATGACGCTACAAGCTTGGCACACCTGTATTTGGGGAGTTTCTCCCATTGTTCTCTGCAGATCCCCTCAAGCTCTGTCAGGATGGATGGGGAGCGTTGCTGCACAGCTATTTTCTCTGGTCTCTCAGAGAAGTTATCGAGAGAGGATACTGTAGGGCCCAGCCTGTCCCCAGGAGGTTATCTAGTCTATAGAGAGGATACTGTAGGGCCCAGCCTGGTCCCCAGGATAAGTTATCTAGAGAGGATACTGTAGGACCCAGCCTGGTCCCCAGCAGAGGTTATCTAGAGAGGATACTGTAGGGCCCAGCCTGGTCCCCAGGAGAGGTTATCTAGAGAGGATACTGTCGGATCCAGCCTGGTCCCCAGGAGAGGTTATCTAGAGAGGATACTGTAGGACCCAGCCTGGTCCCCAGGAGAGGTTATCTAGAGAGGATACTGTCGGATCCAGCCTGGTCCCCAGGAGAGTTATCTAGAGAGGATACTGTAGGACCCAGCCTGGTCCCCAGGAGAGGTTATCTAGAGAGGATACTGTAGGACCCAGCCTGGTCCCCAGGAGAGGTTATCTAGAGAGGATACTGTAGGACCCCAGCCTGGTCCCCAGGAGAAGTTATCTAGAGAGGATACTGTCGGACCCAGCCTGGTCCCCAGGAGAGGTTATCTAGAGAGGATACTGTCGGATCCAGCCTGGTCCCCAGGAGAAGTTATCTAGTCTATAGAGAGGATACTGTAGGACCCAGCCTGGTCCCCAGGAGAAGGTGTCTGGTCTCAGCTCGTCTCCATGGTTTCCTCAGCCGGTCGACTAACATCCCGGCGTCTAGCAGGAGCAGTTATGACTCACAGACTTTTATAAATGTCTTCCTAACGAGCTCTTCTCAATCAGCTCCAGGCTGTCTCGCTGGAATTAAACCATTAAGCTACGCTTATATCATATAATTAAAGCCATTAGGCTAAGCTAACCGTGTCAGAAACACACTCATTCTGATGAATAAAACCATTAGCATTATTATGCTAAGCTAACAGTGTCAAAGAGCCAGCCTTTCTGTCTCCCTGTTTGCGGATGTGACATTTATCTTTCAACCAGATGGGTTTTCAGTGAGGGACATGTTCTGATGAGAGAGGTTCAGTTTAACCTCTGAGTCGTGTGCATTTGTAGTGTGGTGTAATGATGTTTGGGCGTAGCCATTATGCTAAGCTAACTGTGTCAGAAATTCACCCATTCTGTCTCAATGCTAAGCTAACAGTGTCAAAGATAACAGTCAGAAACCTCCCGTTCTGTCTCAATGCTAAGCTAACAGTGTCAAAGATAAACAGTCAGAAACCTCCCATTCTGTCTCAATGCTAAGCTAACAGTGTCAAAGATAACAGTCAGAAACCTCCCGTTCTGTCTCAATGCAAAGCTAACAGTGTCAAAGATAACAGTCAGAAACCGCCCATCTGTCTCAATGCTAAGCTAACAGTGTCAAAGATAACAGTCAGAAACCTCCCATTCTGTCTCAATGCTAAGCTAACAGTGTCAAAGCTAACCGTGTAAGAAAACCTCTCCTGTTCTGTCTCAACATCTGCAGAACGTGACAATGTGTCTGTTTCAGGCCATCATGCACCACGAGGGTCACATGGACGATGGGGTTGACCCTGTCCCGCTCACAACACGAGGAGTCCCGTACCGCACGGGTCATACGCAGTACCGTCTTCCTGTTCAACCGATTCATCAGGTGGGGATACACAGTACACACACCTCTAGGTGAAACATGGGGATACACAGTACACACTCCTCTAGGTGAAACATGGAGACACACACTCCTCTAGGTGAAACATGGAGATACACACTCCTCTAGGTGAAACATGGAGACACACACTCCTCTAGGTGAAACATGGAGACACACAGTACACACTCCTCTAGGTGAAACATGGGGACACACAGTACACACTCCTCTAGGTGAAACATGGAGACACACAGTACACACTCCTATAGGTGAAACATGGAGACACACAGTACACACTCCTCTAGGTGGAACATGGAGACACACACTCCTCTAGGTGAAACATGGAGACACACACTCCTCTAGGTGAAACATGGGGACACACACTCCTCTAGGTGAAACATGGAGACACACAGTACATACTCCTCTAGGTGAAACATGGAGACACACAGTACACACTCCTCTAGGTGAAACATGGAGACACACAGTACACACTCCTCTAGGTGAAACATGGAGACACACAGTACACACTCCTCTAGGTGAAACATGGAGACACACACTCCTCTAGGTGAAACATGGGGATACACACTCCACTAGGTGAAACATGGGGATACACACTCCACTAGGTGAAACATGGAGACACACACTCCACTAGGTGAAACATGGAGACACACAGTACACACTCCTCTAGGTGAAACATGGGGACACACACTCCTCTAGGTGAAACATGGAGACACACACTCCTCTAGGTGAAACATGGAGACACACACTCCTCTAGGTGAAACATGGAGACACACAGTCCTCTAGTGAAACATGGAGACACACAGTACACACTCCTCTAGGTGAAACATGGGGATACACACTCCTCTAGGTGAAACATGGAGACACACACTCCTCTAGGTGAAACATGGAGACACACACTCCACTAGGTGAAACATGGAGACACACAGTACACACTCCTCTAGGTGAAACATGGGGACACACAGTACACACTCCTCTAGGTGAAACATGGAGACACACAGTACACACTCCTCTAGGTGAAACATGGAGACACACACTCCTCTAGGTGAAACATGGAGACACACACTTCACTAGGTGAAACATGGGGACACACTCCTCTAGGTGAAACATGGGGACACACAGTACACACTCCTCTAGGTGAAACATGGGGACACACACTCCTCTAGGTGAAACATGGAGATACACAGTACACACTCCTCTAGGTGAAACATGGAGACACACACTCCTCTAGGTGAAACATGGGGATACACACTCCTCTAGGTGAAACATGGGGACACACACTCCTCTAGGTGAAACATGGAGACACACACTCCTCTAGGTGAAACATGGAGACACACAGTACACACTCCTCTAGGTGAAACATGGGGATACACACTGCAGTCTCTCTCTGTGTTCCAGGGGTCTGGACACCCTCAGTAACGTCTCTCTCTGTGTTCCAGGGGTCTGGACACCCTCAGTAACTTCTCTCTCTGTGTTCCAGGGGTCTGGACACCCTCAGTAACGTCTCTCTCTGTGTTCCAGGGGTCTGGACACCCTCAGTAACTTCTCTCTCTGTGTTCCAGGGGTCTGGACACCCTCAGTAACGCCTCTCTCTCTGTGTTCCAGGGGTCTGGACACCCTCAGTAACGTCTCTCTCTCTCTCTGTGTTCCAGGGGTCTGGACACCCTCAGTAACATCTCTCTCTCTCTGTGTTCCAGGGGTCTGGACACCCTCAGTAACGTCTCTCTCTCTCTCTGTGTTCCAGGGGTCTGGACACCCTCAGTAACGTCTCTCTCTCTCTCTGTGTTCCAGGGGTCTGGACACCCTCAGTAACGTCTCTCTCTCTGTGTTCCAGGGGTCTGGACACCCTCAGTAACGTCTCTCTCTCTGTGTTCCAGGGGTCTGGACACCCTCAGTAACGTCTCTCTCTCTGTGTTCCAGGGGTCTGGACACCCTCAGTAACGTCTCTCTCTCTGTGTTCCAGGGGTCTGGACACCCTCAGTAACGTCTCTCTCTGTGTTCCAGGGGTCTGGACACCCTCAGTAACGTCTCTCTCTGTGTTCCAGGGGTCTGGACACCCTCAGTAACGTCTCTCTCTGTGTTCCAGGGGTCTGGACACCCTCAGTAACGTCTCTCTCTGTGTTCCAGGGGTCTGGACACCCTCAGTAACGTCTCTCTCTGTGTTCCAGGGGTCTGGACACCCTCAGTAAAAAAGGAAAGACCTCGACACTCGACCTGCCGATCGAGTCGGTCAGTTTGAGTCTGCAGGATCTGATTGGCTACTTCCAGCCCCCTGACGAGCACCTGGAGCACGAGGACAAACAGAACCGCCTCCGAGCCCTAAAGAACCGACAGAACCTCTTCCAGGAAGAGGTAGAGAACAAAGAGCATGCTGGGGGTTATATTTCACATCATCAGGGACAGAGGGAAGAACATCACAAAACAGCCATTTACTTACTTGGGCCTCATTGTGCCAAGTGGTGCGTAAAGCCTTGATTACGTCCCTCCATCTCTTCCTGTCCGGGGATATTTTAGTGTTTCACTCTAAAGAGCAGTCATGACACTGCAGAACACATCCCTGTTTCTCTGTCTCTCCTGTTAGAGAGCAGTCATGACACTGCAGATCACATCCCTGTTTCTCTGTCTCTCCTGTTAGAGAGCAGCCATGACACTGCAGAACACATCCCTGTTTCTCTGTCTCTCCTGTTAGAGAGCAGTCATGACACTGCAGATCACATCCCTGTTTCTCTGTCTCTCCTGTTAGAGAGCAGTCATGACCCTGCAGATCACATCCCTGTTTCTCTGTCTCTCCTGTTAGAGAGCAGTCATGACACTGCAGATCACATCCCTGTTTCTCCTGTTAGAGAGAAGTCATAACACTGCATGATACACTATGATACACTATGTATGAGGATACACTATGATACACTATGATACACTATGTATGAGGATACACTATGATACACTATGATACACTATGTATGAGGATACACTATGATACACTATGATACACTATGTATGAGGATACACTATGATACACTATGTATGATGATACACTATGATACACTATGATACACTATGTATGAGGATACACTATGATACAATATGATACACTATGTATGAGGATACACTATGATACACGATGATACAATATGATACAATATGATACACTATGTATGAGGATACACAATGATACACTATGTATGAGGATACACTATGATACACTATGTATGAGGATACACTATGATAGACTATGATACTCTATGATACAATATGATACACTATGATACACTATGATACTCTATGATACACTATGATATACTATGATACACTATGTATGAGGATACACTATGATACAATATGATATACTATGATACACTATGTATGAGGATACACTATGATACACTATGATAGACTATGCTACTATATGATACAATATGATACACTATGATACACTATGATACTCTATGATACACTATGATACACTATGTATGAGGATACACTATGATACAATATGATATACTATGATACACTATGTATGAGGATACACTATGATACACTATGATATACTATGTATGAGGATACACTATGATACAATATGCTATACTATGATACAATATGATGCACTATGTATGAGGATACGCTATGATACACTATGATACACTATGTATGAGTATACTCTGATACACTATGATAGAATATGATATACTATGTATGAGGATACACTATGATACAATATGATATACTATGATACACTATGTATGAGGATACACTATGATACACTATGTATGAGGATACACTATGATATACTATGTATGAGGATACACTATGATACACTATGTATGAGTATACTCTATGATACACTATGATACAATATGATATACTATGTATGAGGATACACTATGTATGAGGATACTCTATGATACACTATGATACAATATTATACTATATGATACACTATGTATGAGGATACACTATGATACACTATGTATGAGGATACACTATGATACACTATGTATGAGGATACACTATGATACACTATGATGCAATATGATACAATATGATACACTATGATACACTATGTATGAGGATACACTATGCTACACTATGATACACTATGATACACTATGTATGAGGATACACAATGATACAATATGATACACTATGTATGAGGATACACTATGATGAACTATGATATACACTATGATATACTATGTATGAGGATACACTATGTATGAGTATACTCTATGATACACTATGATATACTATGATACACTATGTATGAGGATACACTATGTATGAGTATACTCTATGATACACTATGATATACTATGATACACTATGTATGAGGATACTCTATGATACACTATGATATACTATGATACACTATTATACTATATGATACACTATGATACACTATGTATGAGGACACACTATGATACACTATGATACACTATGTATGAGGATACACTATGATACACTATGTATGAGGATACACTATGATATACTATGTATGAGGATACACTATGATACACTATGTATGAGTATACTCTATGATACACTATGATACAATATGATATACTATGATACACTATGATATACTATGTATGAGGATACACTATGTATGAGTATACTCTATGATACACTATGATATAATATGATACACTATGTATGAGGATACTCTATGATACACTATGATATACTATGATAAACTATTATACTATATGATACACTATGATACACTATGTATGATGATACTCTATGATACACTATGATATACTATGAATGAGGATACTCTATGATACACTATGATACACTATGATACACTATGTATGAGGATACACAATGATACACTATGATGCATTATGTATGATGATACACGATGATACACTATGATACACTATTTATGATGATACACTATGATACAGTATGATATACTATGTATGAGGATACACTATGATACACTATGATACAATATGATACACTATGATACACTATGATAATCTATGATACACTATTTATGAGGATACACTATGATATAATATGATACACTATGTATGAGTATACTCTATGATACACTATGTATGAGAATACACTATGATATAATATGATACACTATGATACACTATGATACACTATGATATACTATGATACACTATGATACGCTATGATACACTATGTATGAGGGTACACTATGATATAATATGATATACTATGATACACTATGATACACTATGTATGAGGATACACTATGATATACTATGATATACTATGTATGAGGATACACTATGATACACTATGTATGATGGTACACGATGATACACTATGATACACTATGTATGAGGATACACTATGATACACTATGTATGAGGATACACTATGATACAATATGATATACTATGATACACTATGTATGATGATACATTATGATACACTGTATGAGGATACACTATGATACACTATGATACAATATGATATACTATGATACACTATGATACACTATGATAATCTATTTATGAGGATACACTATGATATAATATGATACACTATGTATGAGTATACTCTATGATACACTATGATACACTATGTATGAGAGTACACTATGATATAATATGATACACTATGATACACTATGTATGATGATACACTATGATACACTATGTATGATGATACGATATGATACACTATGATACACTATGATATACTATGATACACTATGTATGAGGATACACTATGATATACTATGATACACTATGTATGAGGATACACTATGATACACTATGATACACGATGTATGATGGTACACGATGATACACTATGTATGAGGATACACTATGATACACTATGTATGAGAATACACTATGATACACTATGATATACTGTGATAACCTATGATACACTATGATATACTATGCTACACTATGATACACTATGTATGAGGATACACTATGATACACTATGATACACTATGTATGATGATGCACTATGATACACTATGATACACTATGTATGAGGATACACTATGATACACTATGTATGAGAATACACTATGATACACTATGATACACTATGTATGAGGATACACTATGATACACTATGTATGAGGATACACTATGGTACACTATGATACTCTATGATACACTATGTATGAGGATACACTATGAAAAACTATGATACACTATGTATGAGGATATACTATGATACACTATGTATGAGGATACACTATGATACACTATGATACATTATGATACACTATGATACACTATGATACACTATGATACACTATGTATGAAGATACACTATGATACACTATGTATGATGATACGATATGATACACTATGTATGAGGATATACTATGATACACTATGTATGAGGATACACTATGATACACTATGTATGAGGATACACTATGATACACGATGATACACTATGATACACTATGTATGATGATACACTATGATACACTATGTATGAG
>NW_022265686.1:382500-387500 GCF_002021735.2 Oncorhynchus kisutch | reverse complement strand
CTGACTAGTTGATTAACTGACTGGCTGATTAACTGACTAGTTGATTAACTGACTGGCTGATTAACTGACTGGCTGATTAACTGACTGGCTGATTAACTGACTGGCTGATTAACTGACTGGCTGATTAACTGACTGATTAACTGACTGGCTGATTAACTGACTGGCTGATTAACTGACTGGCTGACTGACTGCTGCTTAAAGCGGCAGCTGGTCTTCTGCCATGTGCTGCCTCCTCGTTGCTCCCTCAGCCCTCAGCCCTAACTGATGCTAATGGTTCCATGCTGCCTCCTCGTTGCTCCCTCAGCCCTCAGCCCTAACTGATGCTAATGGTTCCATGCTGCCTCGTTGCTCCCTCAGCCCTCAGCCCTAACTGATGCTAATGGTTCCATGCTGCCTCGTTGCTCCCTCAGCCCTCAGCCCTAACTGATGCTAATGGTTCCATGCTGCCTCGTTGCTCCCTCAGCCCTGACTGATGCTAATGGTTCCATGCTGCCTCGTTGCTCCCTCAGCCCTCAGCCCTAACTGATGCTAATGGTTCCATGCTGCCTCGTTGCTCCCTCAGCCCTCAGCCCTAACTGATGCTAATGGTTCCATGCTGCCTCGTAGCTCCCTCAGCCCTAACTGGTGTTAATGGTTCCATGCTGCCTCGTTGCTCTCTCAGCCCTAACTGATGCTAATGGTTCCATGCTGCCTCGTTGCTCCCTCAGCCCTCAGCCCTAACTGATGCTAATGGTTCCATGCTGCCTCCTCGTTGCTCCCTCAGCCCTCAGCCCTAACTGATGCTAATGGTTCCATGCTGCCTCGTTGCTCCCTCAGCCCTAACTGATGCTAATGGTTCCATGCTGCCTCGTTGCTCCCTCAGCCCTCAGCCCTAACTGATGCTAATGGTTCCATGCTGCCTCGGTTCTCCCTCAGCCCTCAGCCCTAACTGATGCTAATGGTTCCATGCTGCCTCGGTTCTCCCTCAGCCCTAACTGATGCTAATGGTTCCATGCTGCCTCGTTGCTCCCTCAGCCCTAACTGATGATAATGGTTCCACGCTACCTCCTCGTTGCTCCCTCAGCCCTAACTGATGCTAATGGTTCCATGCTGCCTCGTTGCTCCCTCAGCCCTAACTGATGATAATGGTTCCACGCTGCCTCCTCGTTGCTCCCTCAGCCCTAACTGATGATAATGGTTCCATGCTGCCTTGTTGCTCCCTCAGCCCTAACTGATGCTAATGGTTCCACGCTGCCTCGTTGCTCCCTCAGCCCTAACTGATGATAATGGTTCCATGCTGCCTTGTTGCTCCCTCAGCCCTAACTGATGCTAATGGTTCCATGCTGCCTCGTTGCTCCCTCAGCCCTCAGCCCTAACTGATGCTAATGGTTCCATGCTGCCTCGTTGCTCCCTCAGCCCTAACTGATGCTAATGGTTCCATGCTGCCTCGTTGCTCCCTCAGCCCTCAGCCCTAACTGATGCTAATGGTTCCATGCTGCCTCCTCGTTGCTCCCTCAGCCCTCAGCCCTAACTGATGCTAATGGTTCCATGCTGCCTCGTTGCTCCCTCAGCCCTAACTGATGCTAATGGTTCCATGTTGCCTCATTTCTCCCTCAGCCCTCAGCCCTAACTGATGCTAATGGTTCCATGCTGCCTCGTTGCTCCCTCAGCCCTCAGCCCTAACTGATGCTAATGGTTCCATGCTGCCTCGGTTCTCCCTCAGCCCTCAGCCCTAACTGATGCTAATGGTTCCATGCTGCCTCGGTTCTCCCTCAGCCCTAACTGATGCTAATGGTTCCATGCTGCCTCGTTGCTCCCTCAGCCCTCAGCCCTAACTGATGCTAATGGTTCCATGCTGCCTCCTCGTTGCTCCCTCAGCCCTCAGCCCTAACTGATGCTAATGGTTCCATGCTGCCTCGTTGCTCCCTCAGCCCTAACTGATGCTAATGGTTCCATGTTGCCTCATTTCTCCCTCAGCCCTCAGCCCTAACTGATGCTAATGGTTCCATGCTGCCTCGTTGCTCCCTCAGCCCTCAGCCCTAACTGATGCTAATGGTTCCATGCTGCCTCGGTTCTCCCTCAGCCCTCAGCCCTAACTGATGCTAATGGTTCCATGCTGCCTCGGTTCTCCCTCAGCCCTAACTGATGCTAATGGTTCCATGCTGCCTCGTTGCTCCCTCAGCCCTAACTGATGATAATGGTTCCACGCTACCTCCTCGTTGCTCCCTCAGCCCTAACTGATGCTAATGGTTCCATGCTGCCTCGTTGCTCCCTCAGCCCTAACTGATGATAATGGTTCCACGCTGCCTCCTCGTTGCTCCCTCAGCCCTAACTGATGCTAATGGTTCCATGCTGCCTTGTTGCTCCTCAGCCCTAACTGATGCTAATGGTTCCACGCTGCCTCGTTGCTCCCTCAGCCCTAACTGATGATAATGGTTCCACGCTGCCTCCTCGGTTCTCCCTCAGCCCTAACTGATGCTAGTGGTTCCATGCTGCCTCGTTGCTCCCTCAGCCCTCAGCCCTAACTGATGCTAATGGTTCCATGCTGCCTCGTTGCTCCCTCAGCCCTAACTGATGCTAATGGTTCCATGCTGCCTCGTTGCTCCCTCAGCCGTCTAGAAGCTCCAGATGCTGCACCTGAAGCTAGATGTGTCTCCGGCTGTCTTGTTGCTCTCACACTGTAATGTATTCTAATGACTGTACTGGAGCCAAGGGAATATACTGCTTGTCAAAATGCCCCTGTTCTGGTTTTTAAGTCTGTTCCCTCATGTAACGTTTCTTCTTCTCTTGATCTCTATGTCCACCTTTCTGGACCTCTCTCTTCACTCTGTATCCCTCTCCATCCCTTTCTCCCCTGATCTCTCTTCACTCTGTATCCCTCTCCATCCCTTTCTCCCCTGATCTCTCTTCACTCTCTGTATCCCTCTCCATCCCTTTCTCCCCTGATCTCTCTTCACTCTCTGTATCCCTCTCCATCCCTTTCTCCCCTGATCTCTCTTCATTCTCTGTATCCCTCTCCATCCCTTTCTTCCCTGATCTCTCTTCACTCTCTGTATCCCTCTCCATCCCTTTCTCCCCTGATCTCTCTTCACTCTCTGTATCCCTCTCCATCCCTTTCTCCCCTGATCTCTCTTCACTCTCTGTATCCCTCTCCATCCCTTTCTCCCCTGATCTCTCTTCACTCTCTGTATCCCTCTCCATCCCTTTCTCCCCTGATCTCTCACAATGTCTGTATCCCTCTCCATCCCTTTCTCCCCTGATCTCTCTTCACTCTCTGTATCCCTCTCCATCCCTTTCTCCCCTGATCTCTCTTCACTCTCTCTATCCCTCTCCATCCCTTTCTCCCCTGATCTCTCTTCACTCTCTGTATCACTCTCCATCCCTTTCTCCCCTGATCTCTCTTCACTCTCTGTATCCCTCTCCATCCCTTTCTCCCCTGATCTCTCTTCACTCTCTGTATCCCTCTCCATCCCTTTCTCCCCTGATCTCTCTTCACTCTCTCTATCCCTCTCCATCCCTTTCTCTCCTGATCTCTCTTCACTCTCTCTATCCCTCTCCATCCCTTTCTCCCCTGATCTCTCTTCACTCTCTCTATCCCTCTCCATCCCTTTCTCCCCTGATCTCTCTTCACTCTGTATCCCTCTCCATCCCTTTCTCCCCTGATCTCTCTTCACTCTGTATCCCTCTCCATCCCTTTCTCCCCTGATCTCTCTTCACTCTCTCTATCCCTCTCCATCCCTTTCTCCCCTGATCTCTCACAATGTCTCTGTATCACTCTGTATCCCTCTCTCAATCTTTCACTCTCTTCCTTTCCTCTCCTCCCTCTTGTCCTCTAGCTGCATTGATAAGGGGCAACAGGAAGAATTGTGCCCAGTTCTCCGGCTCGTTGGATTGGTTGATCAGCCGGTTGGAGAGACTGGAGGCCTCGTCTGGTATGTGATCTATAATCAATATATCCTTTTGACCCTCCTGTATGGCATTATCACATATCACTGTTGCAGCAGCATAGACAATCTGCAGTAGTATCACTGTTACAGTATAGCAAGAGAGAATAGGGAGAGGGGGAGCGAGAGAGAGACAGAGAATGAGGAGGGAGAGAGAGAGATAATGAGGAGAGAGAGAGAGACAGAGAATGAGGAGAGAGAGAGACAGAGAATGAGGAGGGAGAGAGAGAGAATGAGGAGAGAGACAGAATGAGGGAGAGCGAGGGAGAAAATAAGAGGGAGAGAGATAGAAAATGAGGGAGAGAGAGAATGATAGAGAGGGAGAGAGAAAAGGAGAGAGCGAGAGAAAATGAGAGGAAGAGAGAGAAAATGAGAGAGAGAAATAGAGGGAGAGAGGGAGAGGAGGGTAGGAGAGAGGAGGAGGAGGGAGACAGAATGAGGAGGGAGAGAGAGAGAAATGGAGAGAGAGAGAGGATGAGAGGGGAAGAGAGAGAATGAGAGGGAGAGAGACGGAGGAGGGAGAGAGACGGAGGAGGATGGAGGGAGACAGAATGAGGAGGGAGATAGTGGACGAGAAGGGCGAGAGAGAGAGAGAATTAGAGGGAGAGAGGGAATGAGAGGGAGAGAGAAACAGATGATGAGGAGGAGGGAGAGAGACAGAGGAGGAGGAAGAGGTGAAGGGAGAGAGGAGTAGGAGGGAGACTAAATGAGGAGGGAGGTAGAGAGAGAGGACGAGTAGGGAGAGAGGGAGATATAGAACGAAACAGATTTTTTCCCCATTTCTACTTCCTGCTGCAAAGTGTTGGCTGCAGTGTGGATTCTCCTCTCCTTCCCTCTCCTCTCCTCTGAGCGTGTACGTAGGTGTGGATTCTCCTCTCCTCTTCTCTTCTCCTCTCCTCTCCTCTCCTCTGAGCGTGTACGCAGGTGTGGATTCTCCTCTCCTCCCTCCTCTCCCTCATCCCTCCTCTCTCCACCTCTCCTCTCCTCTCCTCTCCTCTCCTCCTCTCCTCTCCTCTCCTCTGAGCGTGTACGTAGGTGTGGATTCTCCTCTCCTCTGCTCCCCTCCTCTCCTCTCCT
>NW_022265686.1:327500-372500 GCF_002021735.2 Oncorhynchus kisutch | reverse complement strand
CTTATATACTATAGACATACAGAATGGATGATCTCCTAGCTGTGTGGTGGACCTACCTTTTTAACAGAGATTATATACATAATGCACTATGAATCGTTTTTTCACTATTTGTTCACAATGAATTGTGATGATAAATGTGTGAGCAACACATTGCACCAGTGGGTCGGCTCTACCATTCCACTCTTTCATGATATTTCATTTAATGTTTCAATATTTCAGAGACACAAGTCCTGTTATTGATTTTTAGAAGAGGTATTCGTTTGGATGTGTTTATTTTTTTGAGATCTGAATCGATCTAACTATCTATGTAGCTAAAACCTCTTACCTGGGAATATTGAAGACTCATGTTAAAAGGAACCACCAGCTTTCATATGTTCTCATGTTCTGAGCAAGGAACTGAAACATTAGCTTTCTTACATAGCACATATTGCACTTTTACGTTCTTCTCCAACACTTTGTTTTTGCATTATTTAAACCAAATTGAACATGTTTCATTATCTACTAGAGGCTAAATTGATTTTATTGATGTATTAAATCAAGTTAAAATAAGTGTTCATTCAGTATTATTGATCTAACTATCTATGTAGCTGTATATCGTAGACGCAATACACAGCGAACAACTTAAGCGCTCAATAACTTTAATAATGTAATGTTCCCCTTGTTTTTTACATGATTAGATAATGGACCGACATTACTGAAAGGCTTGGTCATGTTGCCACGTCTAAATGATTGAAATGTCCTGTACTCTCTCTCCAGTGAGTAGTGTTGGGTGAGCCTTAATAAGTAGAACATGTCCTGTACTCTCTCTCCAGTGAGTAGTGTTGGGTGAGCCTTAATAAGTAGAACATGTCCTGTACTCTCTCTCCAGTGAGTAGTGTTGGGTGAGCCTTAATAAGTAGAACATGTCCTGTACTTTCTCTCCAGTGAGTAGTGTTGGGTGAGCCTTAATAAGTAGAACATGTCCTGTACTTTCTCTCCAGTGAGTAGTGTTGGGTGAGCCTTAATAAGTAGAACATGTCCTGTACTCTCTCTCCAGTGAGTAGTGTTGGGTGAGCCTTAATAAGTAGAACATGTCCTGTACTCTCTCTCCAGTGAGTAGTGTTGGGTGAGCCTTAATAAGTAGAACATGTCCTGTACTCTCTCTCCAGTGAGTAGTGTTGGGTGAGCCTTAATTAGTAGAACATGTCCTGTACTCTCTCTCCAGTGAGTAGTGTTGGGTGAGCCTTAATAAGTAGAACATGTCCTGTACTCTCTCTCCAGTGAGTAGTGTTGGGTGAGCCTTAATAAGTAGAACATGTCCTGTACTCTCTCTCCAGTGAGTAGTGTTGGGTGAGCCTTAATAAGTAGAACATGTCCTGTACTCTCTCTCCAGTGAGTAGTGTTGGGTGAGCCTTAATAAGTAGAACATGTCCTGTACTCTCTCTCCAGTGAGTAGTGTTGGGTGAGCCTTAATAAGTAGAACATGTCCTGTACTCTCTCTCCAGTGAGTAGTGTTGGGTGAGCCTTAATAAGTAGAACATGTCCTGTACTCTCTCTCCAGTGAGTAGTGTTGGGTGAGCCTTAATAAGTAGAACATGTCCTGTACTCTCTCTCCAGTGAGTAGTGTTGGGTGAGCCTTAATAAGTAGAACATGTCCTGTACTCTCTCTCCAGTGAGTAGTGTTGGGTGAGCCTTAATAAGTAGAACATGTCCTGTACTCTCTCTCCAGTGAGTAGTGTTGGGTGAGCCTTAATTAGTAGAACATGTCCTGTACTCTCTCTCCAGTGAGTAGTGTTGGGTGAGCCTTAATAAGTAGAACATGTCCTGTACTCTCTCTCCAGTGAGTAGTGTTGGGTGAGCCTTAATAAGTAGAACATGTCCTGTACTCTCTCTCCAGTGAGTAGTGTTGGGTGAGCCTTAATAAGTAGAACATGTCCTGTACTCTCTCTCCAGTGAGTAGTGTTGGGTGAGCCTTAATAAGTAGAACATGTCCTGTACTCTCTCTCCAGTGAGTAGTGTTGGGTGAGCCTTAATAAGTAGAACATGTCCTGTACTCTCTCTCCAGTGAGTAGTGTTGGGTGAGCCTTAATAAGTAGAACATGTCCTGTACTCTCTCTCCAGTGAGTAGTGTTGGGTGAGCCTTAATAAGTAGAACATGTCCTGTACTCTCTCTCCAGTGAGTAGTGTTGGGTGAGCCTTAATAAGTAGAACATGTCCTGTACTCTCTCTCCAGTGAGTAGTGTTGGGTGAGCCTTAATAAGTAGAACATGTCCTGTACTCTCTCTCCAGTGAGTAGTGTTGGGTGAGCCTTAATAAGTAGAACATGTCCTGTACTCTCTCTCCAGTGAGTAGTGTTGGGTGAGCCTTAATAAGTAGAACATGTC
This sequence comes from Oncorhynchus kisutch, assembly GCF_002021735.2. Classification (NCBI taxonomy): domain Eukaryota; kingdom Metazoa; phylum Chordata; class Actinopteri; order Salmoniformes; family Salmonidae; genus Oncorhynchus; species Oncorhynchus kisutch. The sequence goes on along the minus strand of NW_022265686.1, from coordinate 370,137 downwards.
CTGTACTCTCTCTCCAGTGAGTAGTGTTGGGTGAGCCTTAATAAGTAGAACATGTCCTGTACTCTCTCTCCAGTGAGTAGTGTTGGGTGAGCCTTAATAAGTAGAAAGGCCTGGTGTTTATGTTTTATGTTTTATGTCCAATACCTCCTCCACTGTCAACAACATTAAGTTGCAGATTAGGCAATAATGTAGCCTACACTCTGAATGTTGTTGTTCCAACCAGCATCTGATCTGTATCATGGTCTGTTCTCTGTGTTAACCCAACAGGTTCTGGACGTGCTCTGTTCTCTGTGTGTCTGTCATGGCGTGGCCGTACGTTCCAACCAACACCTGATCTGTGACAACCTGCTACCTGGCAGAGACCTGCTTCTACAGACACGACTTGTCAACCATGTCAGCAGGTACAGCCTTCTTCCTCCACCTCCCCTAACCCAGACCCTAACCCTAACCCTAACCCTAACCCAAACCCAAACCCTAACCCTAACCCAAACCCTAACCCATACCCAAACCCTAACCCTAACCCAAACCCTAACCCAAACCCTAACCACAAGGTTAGGAGAGAGAGGTTGTTGTCCTGGCAGCGGGTCCATGGTGATATGAGTGCTACGGGGCAGTAATCATTTAGACAAGTTACCTTGGCATTCTTGGGCACAGGGACTATGGTGGTCTGCTTGAAACATGATGGTATTACAGACTGGATCAGGGAGAGGTTGAAAATGTCAGTGAAGACACTTGCCAACTGGTCAGCGCATGCTCACAGTACACGTCCTGGTAATCCGTCTGGCCATGTAGCCTTGTGAATGTTGACCTGTTTAAAGGTCTTACTCACATCGGCTACGGAGAGCGTGATCACACAGTCATCCGGAACAGATGGTGCTCTCATGCATGGTTCAGTTTTGCTAGCCTCGAAGCGAGCATAGAAGATATTTCACTCATCTGGCTCTCGTCACTGGGCAGCTCGCGGCTGGGTTTCCCTTTGTGATCCGTGATCGTTTGCAAGCCCTGCCACATCCGACGAGTGTCAGAGCAGTGTAGGAGGATTCCCTCATAGAACACTAGAGCCCTGGGCTCAATACAATCCACCAGTCAGCCGTTATGCTAATGTCTCTGACCTCAGTCTTTATATTCAGATGATGGTACATGGAAGGTGTATTGAATCACAGTACACTTGAGTTAGATGATATGATTGACAGTTGACAGTTCAATTGGCATTAGTCTGTTATCCTTTTCATGATTGGCTGTGGTTAGGATTGGTCAGTGGGTAACGTAGTATGTATGTAGAGTATGTATGGATTGGCCAGCTGGTGGATAGCGTAGTAAGTATGTATGGATTGGCCAGTGGGTAACGTAGTGTGTACTGTGCATTCGGAAAGTATTCAGACCCCTTGACTTTTTCCACATTTTGTTACAGCCTCATTCAAAAATGGATTAAATAGTATTTTCCCCCTCATTAATCTACACACAATACCCCATAATGACATCACAATACCCCATAATGACATCACAATACCTCATAATGACATCACAAGACCTCATAATGACATCACAATACACCATAATGACATCACAAGACCTCATAATGACATCACAATACCCCATAATGACATCACAATACACCATAATGACATCACAAGACCTCATAATGACATCACAAGACCTCATAATGACATCACAATACCTCATAATGGCATCACAATACCCCATAATGACATCACAATACCTCATAATGACATCACAAGACCTCATAATGACATCACAATACCTCATAATGACATCACAATACCTCATAATGACATCACAATACCCCATAATGACATCACAATACCCCATAATGACATCACAATACCCCATAATGACATCACAAGACCTCATAATGACATCACAAGACCTCATAATGACATCACAAGACCTCATAATGACATCACAATACCTCATAATGACATCACAATACCTCATAATGACATCACAATACCTCATAATGACATCACAATACCTCATAATGACATCACAATACCTCATAATGACATCACAATACCTCATAATGACATCACAATACCTCATAATGACATCACAATACCCCATAATGACATCACAATACCTCATAATGACATCACAATACCTCATAATGACATCACAATACCTCATAATGACATCACAATACCTCATAATGACATCACAATACCTCATAATGACATCACAATACCTCATAATGACATCACAATACCCCATAATGACATCACAATACCTCATAATGACATCACAATACCCCATAATGACATCACAATACCTCATAATGACATCACAATACCCCATAATGACATCACAATACCCCATAATGACATCACAATACCTCATAATGACATCACAATACCCCATAATGACATCACAATACCTCATAATGACATCACAATACCCCATAATGACATCACAATACCCCATAATAACAAAACAAAAACAGGTTTTTAGAACTTTTTGCAAATGTTTACCTGAATAGAAATATCTCTGCTCTGTGCTAACAACAGCAGTCAAGCACCACTACCTACTGGAGAGCCCTTCATTGTCTACACCCATTCACACCTTGTTAAGCCCATGTCTTTAAGGATTGATCTGAGCGCTCTGTGCTAACAACAGCAGTCAAGCACCACTACCTACTGGAGAGGATTGATCTGAGCGCTCTGTGCTAACAACAGCAGTCAAGCACCCCTGTAAAGTCCTTTATTATACACAGATTCTAAATAGCTATTGAAAACAAAAGTGTATTTTGTGGTTGTGACCCAGAGCCTCTTGACCATTTATTTTGGGACTGTTCTTACGTCAGAAGATAATTGGAGTGAGTTAGAATATTTTATTTTAAAGAAACGACTATTTCATGTTAATTTGTAAGACTCTGTCTCTCTCTGATAGGATGTTTCATTTTGATCCAAATGATATGGACCCTGATTTAGTTTTCATTGGTTGGTTGGTTTTGATCCAAATGATAGTTTTCATTGGTTGGTTTATTTATTTCAAATGATAGTTTTCATTGGTTGGTTTATTTATTTCAAATGATAGTTTTCATTGGTTGGTTTATTTTGATCCAAATGATATGGACCCTGATTTAGTTTTCATTGGTTGGTTGGTTTTGATCCAAATGATAGTTTTCATTGGTTGGTTTATTTATTTCAAATGATAGTTTTCATTGGTTGGTTTATTTATTTCAAATGATAGTTTTCATTGGTTGGTTTATTTTGATCCAAATGATATGGACCCTGATTTAGTTTTCATTTGGTTGGTTTATTTTTCAGGACAGATTCTTTATCCATCAAATGAGGTGGGAGGAGAACAAACACCTCTTCACATTGTTTAAGATCATTTCAAAATAATATTTAAATTCTATCAGTAAAAACAAGACGCAATACATACAAAAAATATAGAAATATTGAGAATGTCTCGATATGTAATATGATTTATGTTTATCCTGTTTGTATACAGTGGCAAGAAACAGTATGTGAACCCTTTGGAAATATCTGGATTTCTGCATAAATTGGGTCATACAATTTGATCTGATCTTCATCTAGGTCACAACAATAGACAAACACACTCTGCTCCCCAGCCTTCCTCCTCTCTGTCACAGTCTGCTCCCCAGCCTTCCTCCTCTCTGTCACAGTCTGCTCCCCAGCCTTCCTCCTCTCTGTCACACTCTGCTCCCCAGCCTTCCTCCTCTCTGTCACAGTCTGCTCCCCAGCCTTCCTCCTCTCTGTCACAGTCTGCTCCCCAGCCTTCCTCCTCTCTGTCACACTCTGCTCCCCAGCCTTCCTCCTCTCTGTCACAGTCTGCTCCCCAGCCTTCCTCCTCTCTGTCACACTCTGCTCCCCAGCCTTCCTCCTCTCTGTCACAGTCTGCTCCCCAGCCTTCCTCCTCTCTGTCACAGTCTGCTCCCCAGCCTTCCTCCTCTCTGTCACAGTCTGCTCCCCAGCCTTCCTCCTCTCTGTCACAGTCTGCTCCCCAGCCTTCCTCCTCTCTGTCACAGTCTGCTCCCCAGCCTTCCTCCTCTCTGTCACACTCTGCTCCCCAGCCTTCCTCCTCTCTGTCACAGTCTGCTCCCCAGCCTTCCTCCTCTCTGTCACAGTCTGCTCCCCAGCCTTCCTCCTCTCTGTCACAGTCTGCTCCCCAGCCTTCCTCCTCTCTGTCACACTCTGCTCCCCAGCCTTCCTCCTCTCTGTCACAGTCTGCTTAAACTAATAACACACAAACAATTATATGTTTTCATGTCTTTATTGAACACACCGTGTAAACATTCACAATGCAGGGTGGGGAAAAGTATGTGAACCCTTGGATTTAATAACTGGTTGACCCTCCTTTGGCAGCAATAACCTCAACCAAACATTTTCTGTAGTTGAGGATCAGACCTGCACAACGGTCAGGAGGAATTTTGGACCATTCCTCTTCACAAAACTGTTTCAGTTCAGCAATATTCTTGGGATGTCTGGTGTGATCCGTTCTCTTGAGGTCCTGCCACAGCATCTCAATCGGGTTGAGGTCAGGACTCTGACTGGGCCACTCCAGAAGGTCAGGACTCTGACTGGGCCACTCCAGAAGGTCAGGACTCTGACTGGGCCACTCCAGAAGGTCAGGACTCTGACTGGGCCACTCCAGAAGGTCAGGACTCTGACTGGGCCACTCCAGAAGGTCAGGACTCTGACTGGGCCACTCCAGAAGGGCAGGACTCTGACTGGGCCACTCCAGAAGGTCAGGACTCTGACTGGGCCACTCCAGAAGGTCAGGACTCTGACTGGGCCACTCCAGAAGGTCAGGACTCTGACTGGGCCACTCCAGAAGGTCAGGACTCTGACTGGGCCACTCCAGAAGGTCAGGACTCTGACTGGGCCACTCCAGAAGGTCAGGACTCTGACTGGGCCACTCCAGAAGGGCAGGACTCTGACTGGGCCACTCCAGAAGGTCAGGACTCTGACTGGGCCACTCCAGAAGGTCAGGACTCTGACTGGGCCACTCCAGAAGGTCAGGACTCTGACTGGGCCACTCCAGAAGGTCAGGACTCTGACTGGGCCACTCCAGAAGGTCAGGACTCTGACTGGGCCACTCCAGAAGGTCAGGACTCTGACTGGGCCACTCCAGAAGGTCAGGACTCTGACTGGGCCACTACAGAAGGTGTTTTGTCTTCTGTTGAATCCATTCTGTTGTTGATTTACTTCTGTGTTCAGGGTCTTTGTCCCGTTTCATCACCCAACTTCTGTTGAGCTTCAATTGGCGAACAGATAGCCTTACATTCTCCTGCAAAATGTCTCGATAAACTTGGGAATTCATTTTTCCGTCGATGATAGCAAGCAGTCCAGGCCCTGAGGCAGCAAAGCAGCCCCAAACCATAGTGCTCCCTCCACCAAACTTTACAGTTGGGATGAGGTTGATGTTGGTGTGCTGTGACTTTTTTTCTCCCCCATGTGTGTTCCTTCCAAATGACTCATCTGTAGTTCCATCTGTCCACAGAATATTCTGCCAGTAGCGCTGTGGAACATCCAGGTGCTCTTCTGCAAGCTTCAAACCACTGCTGTTTTTTGGACAGCAGTGGTTTCTTCCGTGGTGTCCTCCCATGAACACCATTCTTGTTTAGTGTTTTACTCGTCAACAGAGATGTTAGCATGTTCCAGAGATTTCTGTAAGTCTTTAGCTGACACTCTAGGATTCTTCTTAACCTCATTGAACATTCTGCGCTGTGCTCTTGCAGTCATCTTTGCAGGGCAGCCACTCCTAGGGAGAGTAGCAACAGTGCTGAACTTTCTCCATTTATAGACAATTTGTCTTAGTGGACTGATGAACGTCAAGGCTTTTAGAGATACTTTTGTAACCCCTTCCAGCTTTATGCAAGTCAACAACTCTTAATCTTAGGTCTTCTGAGGTCTCTTTTGTTCGAGGCCTGGGTCACATCAGGCAATGCTTCTTGAGAATAACAAACTAAATTTTTTTGAGTGTTTTTTTATAGGGCAAGGCAGCTCTAACCAACATCTCCAATCTCATCTCATTGATTGGACTCCAGGTTAGCTGACTCCTGACTCCAATTAGCTTTTGGAGAAGTCATTAGCCTTGGGGGGTTCACATACTTTTTCCAACCTACACTGTGAATGTTTAAATTATGTATTCAATATAGACGAGAAAAACAACATTGTTCCAGTATTGAACTTTAACCGACATTAACCCCTTGTTATCCTTCTTCCCACATGGCAGCATGAGGCCTAACATCTTCCTGGGTGTGAGTGAAGGCTCCGCCCAGTACAGGAAATGGTATTATGAGCTGATGGTGGACCAGGTGTTACCCTTCGTTACGGCCGAAGCCACACATCTCAGAGTGGGCTGGGCCACCACGGACGGCTACCAACCCTACCCCGGGGGAGGAGAGGGCTGGGGGGGAAATGGGCTCGGTGACGACCTGTACTCCTACGGCTTCGATGGCTTGCACCTGTGGTCAGGTGAGATGGCTAGTCTGTTATATTCACCTGTACTCCTACGGCTTCGATGGCTTGCACCTGTGGTCAGGTGAGATGGCTAGTCTGTTATATTCACCTGTACTCCTACGGCTTCGATGGCTTGCACCTGTGGTCAGGTAAGATGGCTAGTCTGTTATATTCACCTGTGGTCAGGTGAGATGGCTAGTCTGTTATATTCACCTGTGGTCAGGTAAGATGGCTAGTCTATTATATTCACCTGTGGTCAGGTGAGATAGCTAGTCTATTATATTCACCTGTAGTCAGGTTAGATAGTTACTATATTATATTCACCCGTAGTCAGGTTAGATAGTTAGATAGTTACTATATTATATTCACCTGTAGTCAGGTTAGATAGTTACTATATTATATTCACCTGTGGTCAGGTTAGATAGTTACTATATTATATTCACCTGTGGTCAGGTTAGATAGTTACTATATTATATTCACCTGTAGTCAGGTTAGATAGTTACTATATTATATTCACCTGTAGTCAGGTTAGATAGTTACTATATTATATTCACCTGTAGTTAGGTTAGATAGTTACTATATTATATTCACCTGTAGTCAGGTTAGATAGTTACTATATTATATTCACCTGTGGTCAGGTTAGATAGTTAGATAGTTACTATATTATATTCACCTGTAGTCAGGTTAGATAGTTAGATAGTTACTATATTATATTCACCTGTAGTCAGGTTAGATAGTTACTATATTATATTCACCTGTGGTCAGGTTAGATAGTTACTATATTATATTCACCTGTAGTCAGGTTAGATAGTTAGATAGTTACTATATTATATTCACCTGTGGTCAGGTTAGATAGTTACTATATTATATTCACCTGTAGTCAGGTTAGATAGTTACTATATTATATTCACCTGTAGTCAGGTTAGATAGTTAGATAGTTACTATATTATATTCACCTGTAGTCAGGTTAGATAGTTAGATAGTTACTATATTATATTCACCTGTGGTCAGGTTAGATAGTTAGATAGTTACTATATTATATTCACCTGTAGTCAGGTTAGATAGTTACTATATTATATTCACCTGTAGTCAGGTTAGATAGTTACTATATTATATTCACCTGTGGTCAGGTTAGATAGTTAGATAGTTACTATATTATATTCACCTGTAGTCAGGTTAGATAGTTAGATAGTTACTATATTATATTCACCTGTAGTCAGGTTAGATAGTTACTATATTATATTCACCTGTGGCCAGGTTAGATAGTTACTATATTATATTCACCTGTAGTCAGGTTAGATAGTTAGATAGTTACTATATTATATTCACCTGTGGTCAGGTTAGATAGTTAGATAGTTACTATATTATATTCACCTGTAGTCAGGTTAGATAGTTACTATATTATATTCACCTGTGGTCAGGTTAGATAGTTACTATATTATATTCACCTGTGGTCAGGTTAGATAGTTACTATATTATATTCACCTGTAGTCAGGTTAGATAGTTAGATAGTTACTATATTATATTCACCTGTAGTCAGGTTAGATAGTTAGATAGTTACTATATTATATTCACCTGTAGTCAGGTTAGATAGTTACTATATTATATTCACCTGTAGTCAGGTTAGATAGTTAGATAGTTACTATATTATATTCACTTCAGGTTAAATAGTTACTCTAGTCCTCTGATCTAGTGTGATGTGAGTGGGCTACCTAGTTTGAGTTGTGTGGGTAGTGAGACACAGGGAGAAGGGTGTAATTGAGTGTTGACAGAGGGGTAATGTTCACCCAGAATGCTGTGTGAGGGGGTAATGTTCACCCAAAATGCTGTGTGAGGGGTAATGGTCCCCCAGAGTGCTGTGTGAGGGGGTAATGTTCACGCAGAATGCTGTGTGAGGGGTAATGGTCCCCCAGAATGCTGTGTGATGGGTAATGTTCCCCCAGAATGCTGTGTGAGGGGTAATGTTCACCCATAATGCTGTGTGAGGAGTAATGTTCACCCAGAATGATGTGTGAGGGGTAATGTTCCCCCAGAATGCCGTGTGAGGGGGTAATGGTCCCCCAGAATGCTGTGTGATGGTTGGGAGGTTGAGAGGATGTTTCTTGGGTTTGGAGCTGAATATCTCACGTTGGAGAATATGGTCGTGTGTCACAAATGGCTTCCTGTTCCCCACTTCTGCACAGAGCCCTGTGGTCTAGACGTGTGCTGCAGGCATGTCTGTAGTGTCCAGAGCGTAGAGATCCTGTAGGAATAATGCAGAGTGTTTGCTCCCTTTGAAAGAGAGGCTGAGGAGGTGAATATTCATGTTGTTGCATCAGGCTGCAGTGTATGAAGCCATATATATACTACACTTGGCTGCCTGTTGGTTATTTCACGTCGCTGTCAATTTTACTGCAAAGGCAGCAACAAACACACACACACGCACACACACACACACACACACACACACACTCCCTGCTTCTTGACAGGGGTCATCAAATATCAGATCTGACTTTTATTGATGTCCTTATATGCAGTGGAATAGTGAATCGTTGGGTAGTGAAAAACAATTATGTTGGTTTCCAAGGCAACTCTGTCTGTTACACTGGGTCTGTGTGTGTGTTGTTTAGAAATATGTTCTCTCATCTACCCTTCCTCCCTCTCTCCCATACCCCCCTTTTTCCTCTCCTCTACCACCTCTCTCCTCTCCTCTACTCCCTCTCTCCTCTCCTCTACCCCCTCTCTCCTCTCCTCTACCCCCTCTCTCCTCTCCTCTACCCCCTCTCTCCTCTCCTCTACCCCTCTCTCCTCTCCTCTACCCCCTCTCTCCTCTCCTCTACTCCCTCTCTCCTCTCCTCTACCCCCTCTCTCTCTCCTCTCCTCTACCCCCTCTCTCCTCTCCTCTACCCCCCTCTCTCCTCTCCTCTACCACCTCTCTCCTCTCCTCTACTTCCCTCTCTCCTCTCCTCTACCCCCTCTCTCCTCTCATCTACCCCCTCTCTCCTCTCCTCTACCCCTCTCTCCTCTCCTCTACCCCCTCTCTCCTCTCCTCTACTCCCTCTCTCCTCTCCTCTACCCCCTCTCTCCTCTCCTCTACCCCCTCTCTCCTCTCCTCTACCCTTCCCTCCCTCTCTCCTCTCCTCTCCTCTACCCCTCTCTCCTCTCCTCTACCCCCTCTCTCCTCTCCTCTAACCCTTCCTCCCTCTCTCCTCTCCTCTCCTCTACCCCTCTCTCCTCTACCCTTCCTCCCTCTCTCCTCTCCTCTACCCCCTCTCTCCTCCTCCTCTACCCCCTCTCTCCTCTCCTCTACCCTCTCTCTACTCTACCCCTCCTCCCTCTCTCCTCTCCTCTACCCCCTCTCTATTCTCCCCTTCCTCCCTCTTTCCTCTCCTCTCCTCTACCCCCTCTCTCCTCTCCTCTACCCCCTCTCTCCTCTACCCCTCTCTCCTTCTCCTCTCCTCTACCCTCTCTCTCCTCTACCCCTCTCTCCTCTCTCCTCTCCTCTACCCCTCTCTCCTCTACCCCCTCTCTCCTCTCCTCTACCCCTCTCTCCTCTCTCCTCTCCTCTACCCCCTCTCTCCTCTACCCCCTCTCTCCTCTCCTCTACCCCCGTCTCTCCCTCCTCCCTCTACCCCCCTCTCTCCTCTACCCCCTCTCTCCTCTCCTCTACCCCCTCTCTCCTCTACCCTTCCTCCCTCTCTCCTCTACCCTTCCTCCCTCTCTCCTCTCCTCTACCCCCTCTCTCCTCTACCCTTCCTCCCTCTCTCCTCTCCCTACCCCCTCTCTCCTCTACCCTTCCTCCCTCTCTCCTCTACCCTTCTCCCTCTCTCCTCTCCTCTACCCCCCTCTCTCTCTACCCTTTATCCCTCTCTCCTCTACCCTTACTCCCTCTCTCCTCTCCTCTACCCCCCTCTCTTCCTCTACCCTGCCTCCCTCTCTCCTCTCCTACCCCCTCTCTCCTCTACCCTTCCTCCCTCTCCCTCTCCTCTACCCCCTCTTCCTCTACCCTTTATCCCTCTCTCCTCTACCCCTTACCCCTCTCTCCTCTCCTCTACCCCCTCTCTCCTCTACCCCTTCCTCCCTCTCTCCTCCTCCTCTACCCCCTCTCTCCTCTACCCTTCCTCCCTCTCTCCTCTACCCTTCCTCCCTCTCTCCTCTACCCTTCCCCCCTCTCTCCTCCTCTACCCCCTCTCTCCTCCTCTACCCCTCTCTCCTCTACCCCCTCTCTCTTAACCCTCTCTCCTCTACCCTTCCTCCCTCTCTCCTCTACCCTTCCTCCCTCTCTCCTCTACCCTCCCCCTCTCTCCTCTCCTCTAACCCCCTCTCTCCTCTACCCTCTCTCCTCTACCCCCCCCTCTCCTCTACCCCCTCTCTCCTCTACCCTTTCCTCCCCTCTTCTCCTCTCCTCTACCCCCTCTCTCCTCTACCCCCTCTCTCCTCTACCCTTCCTCCCTCTCTCCTCTCCTCTACCCCTCTCTCCTCTCCTCTACCCCCTCTCTCCTCTACCCTTCCTCCCTCTCTCCTCTCCTCTACCCCTCTCTCCTCTCCTCTACCCCTCTCTCCTCTCCTCTACCCCCTCTCTCCTCTACCCTTCCTCCTCTCTCCTCTCCTCTACCCCTCTCTCCTCTCCTCTACCCCTCTCTCCTCTCCTCTACCCCCTCTCTCCTCTACCCCCTCTCTCCTCTACCCTTCCTCCCTCTCTCCTCTCCTCTACCCCTCTAACCTCTCCTCTACCCCTCTCTCCTCTCCTCTACCCCTCTCTCCTCTACCCTTCCTCCCTCTCTCCTCTCCTCTACCCCCTCTCTCCTCTACCCTTCCTCCCTCTCTCCTCTCCTCTACCCCTCTCTCCTCTCCTCTACCCCTCTCTCCTCTCCTCTACCCCTCTCTCCTCTACCCTTCCTCCCTCTCTCCTCTCCTCTACCCTTCGTACATTTCTCCCTCCCTCTCTCCATCTACTTCCCTCCCTCCCCCTCCTCCCTCCTCCCTCTCTCTCAGGCTGCATCGCCAGGACAGTGAGCTCACCCAATCAACATCTCCTCCGTGTGGATGACGTGGTCAGCTGTTGTCTGGACCTCAGCGCTCCCAGTATATCCTTCCGTATCAACGGTCAGCCCGTCCAGGGGATGTTTGAGAACTTCAACTCTGACGGACTGTTCTTCCCTGTAGCCAGCTTCTCCGCTGGGGTCAAGTGAGTGCTCCTCAACCAACCAATCAATCAATAAATCAATCAAAATGATCAATCATTGGGTTTCGTCTGACCCTTTTGACCTCTCGTAAGTGTTTGTTTTAGCAGCCGGCCTACATGTAGCTCTAACATGTCCCACCCACGCTCAGTATATTATGCTGAGAGTATGCAAGGTCGAGTTAGAACAAATGGTTGAACCTCTTATTTCTGTTTACAGTGACCTACAGTAGGGGGTCCGAAATTATTGACACCCTATATAAAGATGAGCAGAAATAAATTATTGACACCCTATATAAAGATGAGCAGAAATAAATTATTGACACCCTTTATAAAGATGAGCAGAAATAAATTATTGACACCCTTTATAAAGATGAGCAGAAATAAATTATTGACACCCTATATAAAGATGAGCAGAAATAAATTATTGACACCCTATATAAAGATGAGCAGAAATACATTATTTAAATACTGAGCTACATTGATATTGAAAAGATATTTTGTTTAACAAGTTTTTTTTTTTCTCTCAAAACGGTAGGGGGTCATAATTATCGACACCCCTATTTTCAAATCAAATCAAATCAAATCAAATTTTATTTGTCACATACACATGGTTAGCAGATGTTAATGCGAGTGTAGCGAAATGCTTGTGCTTCTAGTTCCGACAATGCAGTAATAACGAACAAGTGATCTAACTAACAATTCCAAAAAAAACTACTGTCTTATACACAGTGTAAGGGGATAAAGAATATGTACATAAGGATATATGAATGAGTGATGGTACAGAGCAGCATAGGCAAGATACAGTAGATGATATTGAGTACAGTATATACATATGAGTATGTAAACAAAGTGGCATAGTTAAAGTGGCTAGTGATACATGTATTACATAAGGATGCAGTCGATGATATAGAGTACAGTATCTACGTATGCATATGAGATGAATAATGTAGGGTAAGTAACACCTCACCTTGCGAGGATAACGCCACTGTGCCTTTTTCTAGAATGTTTCATGAGTTGAACACATTAGGAGGGATCTTAGACCACAGATACATGTTTCATGAGTTGAAGAACACATTAGGAGGGATCTTAACTCTTCTCCTTCTTCTTCTTCTCCTAATCCGTTTTCTCCTTCTTCTTCTCCTAATCCGTCTTCTCCTTCTAATCCTTCTTCTCCTTCTTCTTCTTCTCCTAATCCTTCTTCTTCTAATCCTTCTTCTCCTAATCCTTCTTCTTCTAATCCTTCTTCTCCTAATCCTTCTTCTCCTTCTTCCTCTTCTTCTAATCCTTCTTCTCCTTCTTCTTCTCCTCCTAATCATTCTTCTTCTTCTCCTCCTAATCATTCTTCTCCTTCTTCTTCTCCTAATCCTTCTTCTCCTTCTTCTTCTTCTTCTAATCCTTCTTCTCCTTCTTCTTCTCTTAATCCTTCTTCTAATCCTTCTTCTCCTAATCCTTCTTCTTCTTCTTCTTCTTCTTCTTCTTCTAATCCTTCTTCTTCTCCTTCTTCTTCTAATCCTTCTTCTTCTTCTCCTAATCCTTCTTCTTCTAATCCTTCTTCTTCTTCTCCTAATCCTTCTTCTTCTAATCCATCTTCTCCTTCTTCTTCTTCTTCTTCTTCTTCTTCTTCTTCTTCTTCTTTCTTCTTCTTCTTCTAATCCTTCTTCTTCTTCTTCTTCTTCTAATCCTTCTTCTTCTTCTTCTTTCTTCTCTTAATCATTCTTCTTCTTATCCTTCTTCTTCTTCTTCTTCTCCTTCTTCTTCTTCTTCTTCTCTTAATCATTCTTCTTCTAATCCTTCTTCTTCTTCTCCTTCTTCTTCTTCTTCTCTTTCTTCTAATCCTTCTTCTTCTTCTCCTTCATCTTCTCCTTCTTCTTCTTCTTCTTCTTCTTCTTCTTCTCTTTCTTCTAATCCTTCTTCTTCTTCTTCTCCTTCTTCTTCTTCTTCTTCTCTTAATCCTTCTTCTTCTAATCCTTCTTCTTCTAATCCTTGTCCTTGTCCTTCTTCTTCTCCTTCTTCTTCTTCTTCTTCTCTTTCTTCTAATCCTTCTTCTTCTTCTTCTTCTTCTTCTTCTTCTCTTAATCCTTCTTCTTCTAATCCTTCTCTTTCTTCTAATCCTTCTTCTTCTCCTTCTTCTTCTCCTTCTTTTTCTTCTCCTTCTTCTTCTTCTTCTTCTTCTTCTTCTTCTTCCCTTTCTTCTAATCCTTCTTCTTTTTCTTCTTCTTCTTCTCTTAATCCTTCTTCTTCTAATCCTTCTTCTTCTAATCCTTCTTCTTCTCCTTCTTCTTCTCCTTCTTTTTCTTCTTCTTCTTCTTCTCTTAATCCTTCTTCTTCTAATCCTTCTTCTTCTAATCCTTCTTCTTCTTCTTCTTCTTCTTCTTCTTCTTCTTCTTCTCTTTCTTCTAATCTTTCTTCTTCTTCTTCTTCTTCTTCTTCTTCTTCTTCTTCTTCTTCTTCTTCTTCTTCTTCTTCTTCTTCTCTTTCTTCTAATCCTTCTTCTCCTTCTTCTTTTTCTCCTTCTTCTCCTTCTTCCTCCTCTTCTTTCCTCCAGAGTGCGTTTCCTGCTGGGTGGTCGCCAAGGAGAGTTTAAGTTCCTGCCCCCGCCGGGCTACGCTCCGTGTTTCGAGGCTGTGCTACCCAGGGAGAAGCTGAGAGTGGAACACAGCCAGGAGTACAAGGAGGACCACAGTGAGACCAGGGATCTACTGGGTCCCACCATCACCCTGTCCCAGGCTGCCTTCACCCCTACACCTGTTGACACCAGCCAGGTGGGTAAAGAAAACCCTTTACTATACTGTGTCATGGTGGGTGTCAACTCTACTTTAACGAGTAAACAACTGACAGGGGCTAAGGTCAATTGAATAGCCTCCCTTGCCTCAGTAGTTAGCCCAGATCTACTTTATCTAGTCAACAACTAACAGGGGTTAAGGTCAACTGACTAGCCTCCTTTGCCTCAATAGTTAGCCCAGATCTACTTTAACTAGTCAACAACTAACAGGGGTTAAGGTCAATTGACTAGCCTCCTTTGCCTCAATAGTTAGCCCAGATCTACTTTATCTAGTCAACAACTAACAGGGGTTAAGGTCAAGTGACTAGCCTCCTTTGCCTCAATAGTTAGCCCAGATCTACTTTAACTAGTCAACAACTAACAGGGGTTAAGGTCAAGTGACTAGCCTCCTTTGCCTCAATAGTTAGCCCAGATCTACTTTATCTAGTCAACAACTAACAGGGGTTAAGGTCAATTGACTAGCCTCCTTTGCCTCAATAGTTAGCCCAGATCTACACTAGTTATAACAAAGTGAAGTCCCAGAACAACAACCTCTGTCCCCATGTACTGTGTGGGTAATGCTTCTGGCCAATGGCATGGACTTCCTGTGTATCATGTGTTGTGGTTTCAGGTTGTTCTGCCTCCTCACCTGGAGAGGATCAGGGAGAAGTTGGCAGAGAACATCCATGAGCTGTGGGTGATGAACAAGATTGACCTGGGCTGGACGTACGGAGCTGTGAGTACACACGTGCACGCTCACACAAGCACGCATGGTCACACGTGCACGCTAATGATGCGCGGGTCAGCTGTTTGTTCACCCGCACCTCCTGAAATGTCTAATAACCCATCCACAATGGTTTAGAACTGCGTAAAACTTGCTCTAAAACTGAAACATTTTTGGGGAATTGCAGGAAATAAATTGCAGGAAATAAACTTTTTATTTTTTATTTTCTCTCCGCCGTCAAGACGGGGGGTCATTACATTTGTAATGTAATACATCATAGAATGACATCAGTTGGTTTTCTCTTTCATCTTTCATCTCTGCTGCTCTAGAGCAGCAAGGGGTTAGACTGCCCTGTAGGGGGTTAGACTTCCCTGTAGGGGGTTAGACTGCCCTGTAGGGGGTTAGACTGCCCTGTAGGGGGTTAGACTGCCCTGTAGGGTCGTAGGGGGTTAGACTGCCCTGTAGGGGGTTAGACTGCCCTGTAGGGTTGTAGGGGGTTAGACTGCCCTGTAGGGGGTTAGACTGCCCTGTAGGGTTGTAGGGGTTAGACTGCCCTGTAGGGGGTTAGACTGCCCTGTAGGGGGCTAGACTGCCCTGTAGGGGTTTAGACTGCCCTGTAGGGGGTTAGACTGCCCTGTAGGGGGTTAGACTGCCCTGTAGGGGTTAGACTGCCATGTAGGGGGTTAGACTGCCCTGTAGGGGGTTAGACTGCCCTGTAGGGGTTAGACTGCCCTGTAGGGGGTTAGACTGCCCTGTAGGGGGTTAGACTGCCCTGTAGGGGATTAGACTGCCCTGTAGGGTTGTAGGGGTTAGACTGCCCTGTAGGGGGTTAGACTGCCCTGTAGGGTTGTAGGGATTAGACTGCCCTGTAGGGGGTTAGACTGCCCTGTAGGGGGTTAGACTGCCCTGTAGGGGGTTAGACTGCCCTGTAGGGTTGTAGGGATTAGACTGCCCTGTAGGGGGTTAGACTGCCCTGTAGGGGGTTAAACTGCCCTGTAGGGGGTTAGACTGCCCTGTAGGGGGTTAGACTGCCCTGTAGGGTTGTAGGGATTAGACTGCCCTGTAGGGGGTTAGACTGCCCTGTACGGGGTTAGACTGCCCTGTAGGGGTTAGACTGCCCTGTAGGGGTTAGACTGCCATGTAGGGGGTTAGACTGCCCTGTAGGGGGTTAGACTGCCCTGTAGGGGTTAGACTGCCCTGTAGGGGGTTAGACTGCCCTGTAGGGGGTTAGACTGCCCTGTAGGGTTGTAGGGATTAGACTGCCCTGTAGAGGGTTAGACTGCCCTGTAGGGGGTTAGACTGCCCTGTAGGGGGTTAGACTGCCCTGTAGGGGGTTAGACTGCCCTGTAGGGTTGTAGGGTTTAGACTGCCCTGTAGGGGGTTAGACTGCCCTGTAGGGTTGTAGGGATTAGACTGCCCTGTAGGGGGTTAGACTGTCCTGTAGGGGGTTAGACTGCCCTGTAGGGGGTAGACTGCCCTGTAGGGGGTTAGACTGCCCTGTGGGGTTGTAGGGGGTTAGACTGCCCTGTAGGGGGTTAGACTGCCCTGTAGGGGGTTAGACTGCTCTGTAGGGGGGTAGACTTTTGTTTTTTACCTTTATTTTACTAGGCAAGTCAGTTAAGAACAAATTCTTATTTTCAATGACGACCTAGGAACAGTGGGTTAACTGCCTGTTCAGGGGCAGAACGACAGATTTGTACCTTGTCAGCTCGGTGATTTGAACTTGCTACCTTCCGGTTACTAGTCCAACGCTCTAACCACTAGGCTACCCTGCCCTCTAGGGGGTTAGACTGCCCTGTAGGGGGTTAGACTGCCCTGTAGGGTTGTAGGGGGTTAGACTGCCCTGTAGGGGGTTCGACTGCCCTGTAGGGGGTTCGACTGCCCTGTAGGGGGTTTGACTGCCCTGTAGGGGGTTAGACTGCCCTGTAGGGGGTTAGACTGCCCTGTAGGGGGTTAGACTGCCCTGTAGGGTTGTAGGGGGTTAGACTGCCCTGTAGAGGGTTAGACTGCCCTGGGGTCGAAAAGTTGAAACATCGGTCAACGTTGTCTTGAGCAAGGCACTTAACCTTCATTGGCTCCAGGGGTGCTGTTCTACTCTGCATGTGAAAATGAAACGTTTAATTGTATATTTTTTTTTTACCCGGTCAGTGTCTTCTCAGGCCTCGGTCACCACCTATCAGACAGGGGTGGGGTGACTGCTACAGCCATTAGTGACACCGCGGGAAGTCCTGGAGCTAAGCTGGTTATCCTCTACCACTGACAGTCAACATATCCCTGTCGGTTTAGACATATCCCTCCACTAAACAGAAACAGTTCATGCGTGGGATACTGCCAGTCTCTCAGGGCCTCTCTTACCCCCAGCAGGTAGTTGAGGATTCAGATAATGCTGTTGTGTTGCAGGTACGGGACATCAACAGATAATTTTGTTGTGTTCCAGGTATGAAGTAACAACATATAATTTTGTTGTGTTCCAGGTACGGGACAACAACAGATCATGGTGTTGTATTGCAGGTACGGGACAACAACAGATAATGCTGTTGTGTTGCAGGTATGGGACAACAACAGATCATTTTGTTGTGTTGCAGGTACGGGACAACAACCGATCATTTTGTTGTGTTGCAGGTACGGGACATCAACAGATAATGCTATTGTGTTCCAGGTTCGGGACAACAACATATAATGCTGTTGTGTTCCAGGTTCGGGACATCAACAAATAATGCTGTTGTGTTCCAGGTTTGGGACATCAACACATAATGCTGTTTTGTTCCAGGAATGGGACAACAACAGATAATGCTGTTGTGTTCCAGGTTCGGGACAACAACATATAATGATGTGGTGTTCAAGGTCCGGGACATCAACAGATAATGCTGTTGTGTTCCAGGTACGGGACAACAACAGATAATGCTGTTGTGTTCCAGGTACGAGACAGCAACAGATAATGGTGTTGTGTTGCAGGTACGGGACGATAACAAGCGGCAGCATCCTTGTCTGGTGGAGTTCTCCAAGCTGCCTGAGCAGGAGAGGAGCTACAACCTACAGATGTCTCTGGAGACTCTCAAGTAAGTTACCACCCTGGATACTCTTGCTGCTGGGTACAATCCCTAGTTACCACCCTGGATACTGTTGCTGCTCGGTACAATCCCTAGTTACCACCCTGGATACTGTTTCTGCTGTGTACAATCCTTAGTGACCACCCTGAATACTATTTTCGCTGGGTACAATCCCTAGTTACCACCCTGGATACGGTTGATGCTCGTTACAATCCCTAGTTACCACCCTGGATACTATTCCTGCTGGTTACAACCCCCAGTTACCACCCTGGATACTATTCCTGCTGGTTACAACCCCCAGTTACCACCCTGGATACTGTTCCTGCTGGGTACAATCCCTAGTTACCACCCTGGATACTGTTCCTGCTGGGTACAACCCCCAGTTACCACCCTGGATACTGTTCCCGCTGGGTACAATCCCTAGTTACCACCCTGGATACTGTTCCCGCTGGGTACAATCCCTAGTTACCACCCTACACACCCATCCTACTGGGTATAATCCCTAGTTACCACCCTGAATACTGTTCCTGCTGGTTACAACCCCCAGTTACCACCCTGGATACTGTTGCTGCTCGTTACAATCCCTAGTTTATTTAATTTATTTATTTATTTTATCTTTATTTAACCAGGTAGGCAAGTTGAGAACACATTTATTTAACCAGGTAGGCAAGTTGAGAACAAGTTCTCATTTACAATTGCGACCTGGCCAAGATAAAGCAAAGCAGTTCGACAGATAAAACGACACAGAGTTACACATGGAGTAAAAACAAACATACAGTCAATAATGCAGTATAAACAAGTCTATATACAATGTGAGCAAATGAGGTGGGAAGGGAGGTAAAGGCAAAAAAGGCCATGATGGCAAAGTAAATACAATATAGCAAGTAAAATACTGGAATGGTAGTTTTGCAATGGAAGAATGTGCAAAGTAGAAATAAAAAAATAATGGGGTGCAAAGGAGCAAAATAAATAAATTAATTAAAATTAAATACAGTTGGGAAAGAGGTAGTTGTTTGGGCTAAATTATAGGTGGGCTATGTACAGGTTACAGTTACCACCCTGGATATTATTCCTGCTGGTTACAACCCCCAGTTACCACCATGGATACTGTTGCTCCTGGGTACAACCCCCAGTTACCACCCTGGACACTGTTGCTACTGGGTACAATCCCTAGTTATCACCCTACACACCCATCCTACTGGGTACAATCCCTAGTTACCACCCTGAATACTGTTCCCGCTGGGTATAATCCCTAGTTACCACCCTGGATACTGTTGCTGCTCGGTACAATCCCTAGTTACCACCCTACATACTGTTGCTGCTCGGTACAATCCCTAGTTACCACCCTACATACTGTTGCTGCTAGTTACAATCCCTAGTTGAAACTATCCAGACTGTTCCTGCTGGGTACAATCCCTAGTTGAAACTATCCAGACTGTTCCTGCTGGGTACAATCCCTAGTTACCACCCTACATACTGTTCCTGTTGGGTACAATCCCTAGTTGAAACTATCCAGACTGTTCCTGCTGGGTACAATCCCTAGTTACCACCCTACATACTGTTCCTGCTGGGTACAATCCCTAGTTACCACCCTACATACTGTTCCTGCTGGGTACAATCCCTAGTTACCACCCTACATACTGTTCCTGCTGGGTACAATCCCTAGTTACCACCCTACATACTGTTCCTGCTGGCTACAATCCCAAGTTGAAACTATCCAGACTGTTCCTGCTGGGTACAATCACTAGTTACCACCCTGGATACTGTTCCTGCTGGGTACAATCACTAGTTACCACCCTGGATACTGTTCCTGCTGGGTACAATCACTAGTTACCACCCTGGATACTGTTCCTGCTGGGTACAATCCCTAGTTACCACCCTACATACTGTTCCTGCTGGCTACAATCCCTAGTTGAAACTATCCAGACTGTTCCTGCTGGGTACAATCCCTAGTTACCACCCTACATACTGTTCCTGCTGGGTACAATCCCTAGTTGAAACTATCCAGACTGTTCCTGCTGGGTACAATCCCCAGTTGAAACTATCCAGACTGTTCCTGCTGGTTTTGGCATATGACCCAAATGACACAGACATAACATGGAATGGAGGGATTTCTGTAGAACAAACATACATTTGAACTATATTGCAGTCAGTTTTATGATTTTTCAAAACATGTCCCAAGTTCTCTTGATCCGTACATCATCACAGAGTGGTTTCATTCTTTGTGTTCGACTCTTACCCATTTCTATGATCAATTCACTTTTTGACAAGATAAATGATTTTCAATACCTGGTTCAGCTCTCCATGAACTGAATATCACACCCGTTAGACTACTTCAGCAAGAAACCGCCTATTTGAATTCCAGGAGTAATTTTAAAAACCTGTCGGGACAACTTTGTTAGTTTTAATTAATTGCATATTTCCTGGAGATGAGAAGGAGGGAGAGAGAGAGAGGTGAAGACTGAGACGGAGTGCCATCTAAATGCAGAAATTAATTCCGTGACCTGAATCTCAGACACATCAATGTCCCAAATGGCACTCTATTCCCTATATAGAGCACTACTTTGTACTACACCCCTATATAGTGCACTACTCTATACTACAGCCCTATTCCCTATATATAGCACTACTTTATACTACAGCCCTATATAGTGCACTACTTTATACTACAGCCCTATTCCCTATATAGTGCACTACTCTATACTACAGCCCTATTCCCTATATAGTACACTACTTTATACTACAGCCCTATTCCCTATATAGTACACTACTTTATACTACAGCCCTATTCCCTTTATAGTGCACTACTTTATACTACAGCCCTATTCCCTATATAGTGCACTACTTTATACTACAACCCTATTCCCTTTATAGTGCACTACTTTATACTACAGCCCTATTCCCTATATAGTGCACTACTTTATACTACAGCCCTATTCCCTATATAGTGCACTACTTTATACTACAGCCCTCTTCCCTATATAGTGCACTACTTTATACTACATCCCTATTCCCTATATAGTGCACTACTTTTGACCAGGGCCCAGGAATTTGGTAAAAAGTAGTGCACTATATACGGAAAAGGGTCCCATTTTGGATGCAGGCACGGCTGGAGAGCATTTATTTTAATTATACTTAGTGGATTATAATGGAGAGTGTGTGTGTGCTCAATGGCAACATATTCCCTATATCGTGCACTACTTTTAAATTAGAGCCCTATGGGCCCTGGTCAGAAGTAGTGTGCTATAAAGGGAATAGAGTTCCATTTGGGACACAGCTTGAGGCAGGGAGGGACTGGAACAGAACGGCCGGGGTCTCCTTGATGTAAACTATTAAGTCATGAAGTATTCAGTATTCAGTAGTGTTCACAGCATTGTATTTCATCCTGGACTCTCATGGAGCCATCACATCTGACAGACACACCAACTACTATACACTGAGTGTACAAAACATTAGGAACACCTGCTCTTTCTGTGACCAGGTGAATTATTCATCCTGGACTCTCATGGAGCCATCACATCTGACAGACACACCAACTACTATACACTGAGTGTACAAAACATTAGGAACACCTGCTCTTTCTGTGACCAGGTGAATCCAGGTGAAAGCCATGATCCCTTATTGATGTCACTTGTTAAATCCACTTCAATCAGTGTAGATGAAGGGGAGGAGACAGGTGGTTAAAGAAGGATTTATAAGCCTTGAGACATTGATTGTGTATGTGTGACCATTCAGAGGGTGAATGGGGAAGACTAAAGATTGAAGTGCCTTTGAACGGGGTGTGGTAGTAGGGTCCAGGACGCACCGGTTGGTGTCAAGAACTGCAACGCTGCTGGGTTTTTCACGCTCAACAGTTTCCTGTCTGTATCAAGAATGGTCCCTGGAAGGGTGGAATTACTAGTCGCTGTCTCGTTTAGGTCAACCCACTACCGTGCTGCGTTGACTACACCGAATGTCCTTCACTGCTCATCAGTCGAGAGCCGTGCTTTCTTTTGTGGCAAGACTAACGAGGCGTTAGCTTATCTTTGGCTGACATTGTGCTAACGATGACACAACAGTGGTACTGTAGGCCTGATCACAGACAACGATGAGACAACAGTGGTACTGTAGGCCTGACAACGATGACACAACAGTGGTACTGTAGGCCTGATCACAGACAACGATGACACAACAGTGGTACTGTAGGCCTGATCACAGACAACGATGACACAACAGTGGTACTGTAGGCCTGATCACAGACAACGATGAGACAACAGTGGTACTGTAGGCCTGACAACGATGACACAACAGTGGTACTGTAGGCCTGATCACAGACAACGATGACACAACAGTGGCACTGTAGGCCTGATCACAGACAACGATGACACAACAGTGGTACTGTAGGTCTGACAACGATGAGACAACAGTGGTACTGTAGGCCTGATCACAGACAACGATGACACAACAGTGGTACTGTAGGTCTGACAACGATGAGACAACAGTGGTACTGTAGGCCTGATCACAGACAACGATGACACAACAGTGGTACTGTAGGCCTGACAACGATGACACAACAGTGGTACTGTAGGCCTGATCACAGACAACGATGAGACAGCCTATACGGTGGACGTCAGAGACCGTGTGTTGCCAGGACAACAACCACTCCCTCAACGTGATCAATACAAAGGAGATGATTGTGGACTATGGGAAAAGGAGGACCGAGCACTCCCCCATTTTCATCGGGGCGGCAGGTAGCCTAGTGGTTAGAGCGTTGGGCCAGTAACCAGCAGGTAGCCTAGTGGTTAGAGCGTTGGGCCAGTAACCAGCAGGTAGCCTAGTGGTTAGAGCGTTGGGCCAGTAACCAGCAGGTAGCCTAGTGGGTAGCGCGTTGGGCCAGTAACCAGCAGGTAGCCTAGTGGTTAGCGCGTTGGGCCAGTAACCAGCAGGTAGCCTAGTAGTTAGCACGTTGGGCCAGTAACCAGCAGGTAGCCTAGTGGTTAGAGAGCGTTGGGCCAGTAACCAGCAGGTAGCCTAGTGGTTAGCGCGTTGGGCCAGTAACCAGCAGGTAGCCTAGTGGTTAGCGCGTTGGGCCAGTAACCAGCAGGTAGCCTAGTGGTTAGCGCGTTGGGCCAGTAACCAGCAGGTAGCCTAGTGGTTAGCGCGTTGGGCCAGTAACCAGCAGGTAGCCTAGTGGTTAGAGCGTTGGGCCAGTAACCAGCAGGTAGCCTAGTGGTTAGAGTGTTGGGCTAGTAACCAGTAGGTAGCCTAGCGGTTAGAGTGTTGGGCCAGTAACCAGCAGGTAGCCTAGTGGTTAGAGCGTTGGGCCAGTAACCAGCAGGTAGCCTAGTGGGTAGCGCGTTGGGCCAGTAACCAGCAGGTAGCCTAGTGGTTAGCGCGTTGGGCCAGTAACCAGCAGGTAGCCTAGTGGTTAGCGCGTTGGGCCAGTAACCAGCAGGTAGCCTAGTGGTTAGAGAGCGTTGGGCCAGTAACCAACAGGTAGCCTAGTGGTTAGCGCGTTGGGCCAGTAACCAGCAGGTAGCCTAGTGGTTAGCGCGTTGGGCCAGTAACCAGCAGGTAGCCTAGTGGTTAGCGCATTGGGCCAGTAACCAGCAGGTAGCCTAGTGGTTAGCGCGTTGGGCCAGTAACCAGCAGGTAGCCTAGTCGTTAGAGCGTTGGGCCAGTAACCAGCAGGTAGCCTAGTGGTTAGAGTGTTGGGCTAGTAACCAGCAGGTAGCCTAGCGGTTAGAGTGTTGGGCCAGTAACCAGCAGGTAGCCTAGTGGTTAGAGTGTTGGGCCAGTAACCAGCAGGTAGCCTAGTGGTTAGAGCGTTGGGCCAGTAACCAGCAGGTAGCCTAGTGGTTAGAGTGTTGGGCTAGTAACCAGCAGGTAGCCTAGCGGTTAGAGTGTTGGGCCAGTAACCAGCAGGTAGCCTAGCGGTTAGAGTGTTGGGCCAGTAACCAGCAGGTAGCCTAGTGGTTAGAGCGTTGGGCCAGTAACCAGCAGGTAGCCTAGTGGTTAGAGTGTTGGGCTAGTAACCAGCAGGTAGCCTAGTGGTTGGAGTGTTGGACTAGTAACCAGCAGGTAGCCTAGTGGTTAGAGTGTTGGACTAGTAACCAGCAGGTAGCCTAGTGGTTAGAGCATTGGGTCAGTAACCAGCAGGTAGCCTAGTGGTTAGAGTGTTGGGCTAGTAACCAGCAGGTAGCCTAGTGGTTAGAGCGTTGGGCCAGTAACCAGCAGGTAGCCTAGTGGTTAGAGTGTTGGGCTAGTAACCAGCAGGTAGCCTAGTGGTTAGAGTGTTGGGCCAGTAACCAGCAGGTAGCCTAGTGGTTAGAGCGTTAGGCCAGTAACCAGCAGGTAGCCTAGTGGTTAGAGCGTTGGGCCAGTAACCAGCAGGTAGCCTAGTGGTTAGAGTGTTGGGCCAGTAACCAGCAGGTAGTCTAGTGGTTAGAGCGTTGGGCCAGTAACCAGCAGGTAGCCTAGTGGTTAGAGTGTTGGGCCAGTAACCAGCAGGTAGTCTAGTGGTTAGAGCGTTGGGCCAGTAACCAGCAGGTAGTCTAGTGGTTAGAGCGTTGGGCCAGTAACCAGCAGGTAGCCTAGTGGTTAGAGCGTTGGGTCAGTAACCAGCAGGTAGCCTAGTGGTTAGAGCGTTGGGCCAGTAACCAGCAGGTAGCCTAGTGGTTAGAGTGTTGGGCCAGTAACCAGCAGGTAGCCTAGTGGTTATAGCGTTGGGCCAGTAACCAGCAGGTAGCCTAGTGGTTAGAGTGTTGGGTCAGTAACCAGCAGGTTGCTGGATTGAATCCCTGAGCTGACAAGGTACAAATCTGTCGTTCTGAACAAGGTGAAATAAATGTTAAATAAAAAATTGACGGGGAGCCGGTTGAGAACTTCAAGTGTCCACATCACCAACAAACTATCATGGTCCAAATACACCAAGACAGTTGTAAAGAGGGCACGACAAAGCCTATTCTCCCCCAGGAGACTGAAAATATTTGGCATTTGTCCTCAGATCATCTAAAGGTCCTACAGCTGCACCATCGAGAGCACCTGTTGTATTCAGCATTTCACTGTACGGTCTACTACACCTGTTGTATTCAGCATTTCACTGTGAGGTCTACTACACCTGTTGTATTCAGCATTTCACTGTAAGGTCTACTACACCTGTTGTATTCAGCATTTCACTGTAAGGTCTACTACACCTGTTGTATTCAGCATTTCACTGTACGGTCTACTACACCTGTTGTATTCAGCATTTCACTGTAAGGTCTACTACACCTGTTGTATTCAGCATTTCACTGTACGGTCTACTACACCTGTTGTATTCAGCATTTCACTGTAAGGTCTACTACACCTGTTGTATTCAGCATTTCACTGTAAGGTCTACTACACCTGTTGTATTCAGCATTTCACTGTAAGGTCTACTACACCTGTTGTATTCAGCATTTCACTGTAAGGTCTACTACACCTGTTGTATTCAACATTTCACTGTACGGTCTACTACACCTGTTGTATTCAGCATTTCACTGTGAGGTCTACCTACACCTGTTGTATTCAGCATTTCACTGTGAGGTCTACCTACACCTGTTGTATTCAGTATTTCACTGTGAGGTCTACCTACACCTGTTGTATTTGGCATTTCACTGTGAGGTCTACTACACCTGTTGTATTCAGCATTTCACTGTAAGGTCTACTACACCTGTTGTATTCAGCATTTCACTGTGAGGTCTACTACACCTGTTGTATTCAGCATTTCACTGTAAGGTCTACTACACCTGTTGTATTCAGCATTTCACTGTAAGGTCTACTACACCTGTTGTATTCAGCATTTCACTGTAAGGTCTACTACACCTGTTGTATTCAGCATTTCACTGTGAGGTCTACTACACCTGTTGTATTCAGCATTTCACTGTGAGGTCTACTACACCTGTTGTATTCAGCATTTCACTGTGAGGTCTACTACACCTGTTGTATTCAGCATTTTACTGTGAGGTCTACTACACCTGTTGTATTCAGCATTTCACTGTGAGGTCTACTACACCTGTTGTATTCAGCATTTCACTGTGAGGTCTACTACACCTGTTGTATTCAGCATTTCACTGTAAGGTCTACTACACCTGTTGTATTCAGCATTTCACTGTAAGGTCTACTACACCTGTTGAATTCAGCATTTCACTGTAAGGTCTACTACACCTGTTGTATTCAGCATTTCACTGTAAGGTCTACTACACCTGTTGAATTCAGCATTTCACTGTAAGGTCTACTACACCTGTTGTATTCAGCATTTCACTGTAAGGTCTACTACACCTGTTGTATTCAGCATTTCACTGTAAGGTCTACTACACCTGTTGTATTCAGCATTTCACTGTGAGGTCTACTACACCTGTTGTATTCAGCATTTCGCTGTAAGGTCTACTACACCTGTTGTATTCAGCATTTCACTGTAAGGTCTACTACACCTGTTGTATTCAGCATTTCACTGTAAGGTCTACTACACCTGTTGTATTCAGCATTTCACTGTAAGGTCTACTACACCTGTTGTATTCAGCATTTCACTGTGAGGTCTACTACACCTGTTGTATTCAGCATTTCACTGTGAGGTCTACTACACCTGTTGTATTCATCATTTCGCTGTAAGGTCTACTACACCTGTTGTATTCAGCATTTCACTGTAAGGTCTACTACACCTGTTGTATTCAGCATTTCACTGTAAGGTCTACTACACCTGTTGTATTCAGCATTTCACTGTAAGGTCTACTACACCTGTTGTATTCAGCATTTCACTGTGAGGTCTACTACACCTGTTGTATTCAGCATTTCACTGTGAGGTCTACTACACCTGTTGAATTCAGCATTTCACTGTGAGGTCTACTACACCTGTTGTATTCAGCATTTCACTGTAAGGTCTACTACACCTGTTGAATTCAGCATTTTACTGTGAGGTCTACTACACCTGTTGTATTCAGCATTTCACTGTAAGGTCTACTACACCTGTTGTATTCAGCATTTCGCTGTAAGGTCTACTACACCTATTGTATTCAGCATTTCACTGTAAGGTCTACTACACCTGTTGTATTCAGCATTTCACTGTAAGGTCTACTACACCTGTTGTATTCAGCATTTCACTGTAAGGTCTACTACACCTGTTGTATTCAGCATTTCACTGTAAGGTCTACTACACCTGTTGTATTCGGGGGCATGTGGCAAATACGATTTGATTTGTGTGAAGTTAGGCACACCCTCTCTTAGTGAAGCTGACTTCTCCTTTCTGATTGGTCTGAAGGACTCTCTTGGCCCTGGGTTGCCACGTGGGGCTGGCTGATGAGCACGCGGTGGAGAAGGTGAAGAACCTCAAGCTCTCTGCCACGTGAGTCACTTTCCTCACTTCAGTCGGTCTGTACCATCTTATTACACAACAGTTAGCACCTACTGTATGTTCTCCAGCCTCTGCTGCTAGTCGCTAAGATTGACATCTCTGCTCATAGCTATTTACGTTCTCCAAGTGCAATGTCAATGACTGCTAGTGTGTTGGATGTACTGGTACACATTTCAGTTTAAGTGCATATTTTGCCTTAGCTTGTGCCTTACCAAAAATGACTATTTTTCTATTTTAACCTAGTCCTTTACCAGATGGGTGTCTGTTTTAATCTAGTCCTTTATCAGATGGGTGTCTGTTTTAATGTTTTATCCTAGTCCTTTATCAGATGGGTGTCTGTTTTAACCTAGTCCTTTACCAGATGGGTGTCTGTTTTAATGTTTTAACCTAGTCCTTTACCAGATGGGTGTCTGTTTTAATGTTATAACCTAGTCCTTCACCAGATGGGTGTCTGTTTTAATGTTTTAACCTAGTCCTTCACCAGATGGGTGTCTGTTTTAATGTTATAACCTAGTCCTTCACCAGATGGGTGTCTGTTTTAATGTTTTAAGCTAGTCCTTTACCAGATGGGTGTCTGTTTTAATGTTTTAACCTAGTCCTTTACCAGATGGGTGTCTGTTTTAACCTAGTCCTTTATCAGATGGGTGTCTGTTTTAATGTTTTATTCTAGTCCTTTATCACATGGGTGTCTGTTTTAATATTTGAACCTAGTCCTTCACCAGATGGGTAAACATTCTCACGACAAACTATTTTTCTCCCATCCAACAGCGTCTCCCTAGACTAATGTTTTCTCTCTCTCTATGGGTCCATGTGTCCTCTCTGGTCCAGTTATGAGCTGTCTAGTGGCTACAAGCCTGCTCCTATGGACCTGGGGCACATCAAGCTGGCCTCTACCCAGGAGGCCATGGTGGACAAGCTGGCGGAGAACGCTCACAATGTGTGGGCCAGGGATCGCATACGCCAGGGCTGGACCTACGGCATCCAGCAGGTGTGTCACCCAAAGGTGTGTGTGTTTGTGTGTGCAGCCGGGCTGCAGCGGTGTGGGGGTGGGGGTGGTGGTGGGTGTGGGGGTGGTGGTGGTGGGGATGGGGGTGGTGGGGGCATTGACCAGGGTGCTGAAACAGCTCAACAGCCGCCCAAAGAAAATTGTATAGGACCCTTGGCATCTTTAATGGGCCCACTACAGAGGTACTGATGGGCCCACTACAGAGGTACTGATGGGCCCACTACAGAGGTACTGATGGGCCCACTACAGAGGTGCTACTGGGCCCATTACAGAGGTTCTGATGGACCCACTACAGAGGTTCTGATGGGCCCACTACAGAGGTTCTGATGGGCCCACTACAGAGGTACTGATGGGCCCACTACAGAGGTACTGATGGGCCCACTACAGAGGTGCTGCTGTAGCTAGAACTATCACCACTGGGAGGTGCGAGTCTGGAGTTTTCCTGATCTGCCTGTCAGCTCAAGTTAACCTTAGCTTAGTACATACTAACGACTAGACTACAGACTACAGACTATACTACAGGGTGGAGAGTGGTGGGTGGAGGGAGAGGGCTAGGAGAGGGGATGACTGGTAGGGCTTCTACATGGAGGAAGGAGAGGGGATGCCTGGTAGGAAGGAGAGAGGATGACTGGTAGGGCTGCTACATGGAGAAAGGAGAGGGGATGACTGGTAGGAAGGAGAGGGGATGACTGGTAGGAAGGAGAGTGGATGACTGGTGGGAAGGAGAGGGGATGACTGGTAGGAAGGAGAGGGGATGACTGGTAGGAAGGAAAGGGGATGACTGATAGGACTGCTACATGGTGGAAGGAGAGGGGATGACTGGTAGGAAGGAGAGGGGATGACTGGTAGGAAGGAGAGGGGATGACTGGTAGGAAGGAGAGGGGATGACTGGTAGGAAGGAAAGGGGATGACAGGTAGGAAGGAGAGGGGATGACTGGTAGGAAGGAGAGGGGATGACTGGTAGGAAGGAGAGGGGATGACTGGTAGGAAGGAAAGGGGATGACTGATAGGACTGCTACATGGTGGAAGGAGAGGGGATGACTGGTAGGAAGGAGAGGGGATGACTGGTAGGAAGGAGAGGGGATGACTGGTAGGAAGGAGAGGGGATGACTGGTAGGAAGGAGAGGGGATGACGGGTAGGAAGGAGAGGGGATGACTGGTAGGAAGGAGAGGGTATGACTGGTAGGAAGGAGAGGGGATGAATGGTAGGACTGCTACATGGAGGAAGGAGAGGGGATGACTGGTAGGAAGGAGAGGGGATGACTGGTAGGAAGGAGAGGGGATGAATGGTAGGACTGCTACATGGAGGAAGGAGAGGGGATGACTGGTAGGAAGGAGATTGGATGAATGGTAGGACTGCTACATGGAGGAAGGAGAGGGGATGACTGGTAGGAAGGAGAGGGGATGACTGGTAGGACTGCTACATGGAGGAAGGAGAGGGGATGACTGGTAGGAAGGAGAGGGGATGACGGGTAGGAAGGAGAGGGGATGACTGGTAGGAAGGAGAGGGGATGACTGGTAGGACTGCTACATGGAGGAAGGAGAGGGGATGACTGGTAGGAAGGAGAGGGGATGACTGGTAGGACTGCTACATGGAGGGAGGAGAGGGGATGACTGGTAGGAAAGAGAGGGGATGACGGGTAGGAAGGAGAGGGAATGACTGATAGGAAGGAGAGGGGATGACTGGTAGGACTGCTACATGGAGGGAGGAGAGGGGATGACTGGTAGGAAGGAGAGGGGGTGACTGGTAGGACTGCTACATGGAGGGAGGAGAGGGGATGACTGGTAGGAAGGAGAGGGGATGACTGGTAGGAGTGCTACATGGAGGAAGGAGAGGGGATGACTGGTAGGAAGGAGAGGGGATGACTGGTAGGAAGGAGACGGAATGACTGGTAGGAAGGAGAGGGGATGACTGGTAGGAAGGAGAGGGGATGACTGGTAGGGAGGAGAGGGGATGACTGGTAGGAAGTAGAGGTGATGACTGGTAGGACTGCTACATGGAGAGAGGAAAGGGGATGACTGGTAGGAAGGAGAGGGGATGACTGTTAGGAAGGAGAGGGGATGACTGGTAGGAAGGAGATGGGATGACTGGTAGGAAGGAGAAGGGATGACTGGTAGGAAGGAGAGGGGATGACTGGTAGGACTGCTACATGCAGGATTACAGCTGTCAGGGTTATTCATCAAGTGTGTTAAGACACATGCTGTTAACAGTCCTGAGAATGATCCTGGTAGTGAAACCAGGCTGACAGCCTGACACAACAGTCTATGCAAGTCTAGAGGTTAGGGTTAGTCTGGTGTATATATAGTTTTGGAGGGGGTTAGGGTTAGTCTGGTATATATATAGTTTTGGAGGGGGTTAGGGTTAGTCTGGTGTATATATTGTTTTAGAGGGGGTTAGGGTTAGTCTGGTGTATATATTGTTTTAGAGGGGGTTAGGGTTAGTCTGGTGTATATGTTGTTTTAGAGGGGGTTAGGGTTAGTCTGGTGTATATATTGTTTTAGAGGGGTCAGGGTTAGTCTGGTGTATATATAGTTTTAGAGGGGGTTAGGGTTAGTCTGGTACAGAGCAAGTCTAGATGTGAGGGTTAGTCTGGTGTATATGTTGTTTTAGAGGGGGTTAGGGTTAGTCTGGTGTATATATTGTTTTAGAGGGGGTCAGGGTTAGTCTGGTGTATATATTGTTTTAGAGGGGGTTAGGGTTAGTCTGGTGTATATATTGTTTTAGAGGGGGTCAGGGTTAGTCTGGTGTATATGTTGTTTTAGAGGGGGTTAGGGTTAGTCTGGTGTATATATTGTTTTAGAGGGGGTCAGGGTTAGTCTGGTGTATATATTGTTTTAGAGGGGGTCAGGGTTAGTCTGGTGTATATATTGTTTTAGAGGGGGTTAGGGTTAGTCTGGTGTATATATTGTTTTAGAGGGGGTTAGGGTTAGTCTGGTGTATATATTGTTTTAGAGGGGGTCAGGGTTAGTCTGGTGTATATATTGTTTTAGAGGGGGTTAGGGTTAGTCTGGTGTATATATTGTTTTAGAGGGGGTTAGGGTTAGTCTGGTGTATATATTGTTTTAGAGGGGGTTAGGGTTAGTCTGGTACAGAGCAAGTCTAGAGGTTAGGGTTAGTCTGGTACAGAGCAAGTCTAGAGGTGAGGGTTAGTCTGGTGTATATGTTGTTTTAGAGGGGGTTAGGGTTAGTCTGGTGTATATATTGTTTTAGAGGGGGTCAGGGTTAGTCTGGTGTATATATTGTTTTAGAGGGGGTTAGGGTTAGTCTGGTGTATATATTGTTTTAGAGGGGGTCAGGGTTAGTCTGGTGTATATGTTGTTTTAGAGGGGGTTAGGGTTAGCCTGGTGTATATATTGTTTTAGAGGGGGTCAGGGTTAGTCTGGTGTATATATTGTTTTAGAGGGGGTTAGGGTTAGTCTGGTGTATATATTGTTTTAGAGGGGGTCAGGGTTAGTCTGGTGTATATATTGTTTTAGAGGGGGTTAGGGTTAGTCTGGTGTATATATTGTTTTAGAGGGTGTTAGGGTTAGTCTGGTGTATATATTGTTTTAGAGGGGGTCAGGGTTAGTCTGGTGTATATATTGTTTTAGAGGGGGTTAGGGTTAGTCTGGTGTATATATTGTTTTAGAGGGGGTTAGGGTTAGTCTGGTGTATATATAGTTTTAGAGGGGGTTAGGGTTAGTCTGGTGTATATATTGTTTTAGAGGGGGTCAGGGTTAGTCTGGTGTATATATAGTTTTAGAGGGGGTTAGGGTTAGTCTGGTGTATATATTGTTTTAGAGGGGGTCAGGGTTAGTCTGGTGTATATATTGTTTTAGAGGGGGTTAGGGTTAGTCTGGTGTATATATTGTTTTAGAGGGGGTCAGGTTTAGTCTGGTGTATATATTGTTTTAGAGGGGGTTAGGGTTAGTCTGGTGTATATATTGTTTTAGAGGGGGTTAGGGTTAGTCTGGTGTATATATTGTTTTAGAGGGGTCAGGGTTAGTCTGGTGTATATATTGTTTTAGAGGGGGTTAGGGTTAGTCTGGTGTGTATATATAGTTTTAGAGGGGGTCAGGGTTAGTCTGGTGTATATATTGTTTTAGAGGGGGTTAGGGTTAGTCTGGTGAGAGGGGTAGGCCTTCCATATTTGCCTCTGCGTTTATAAAGTTAGAGATACAAGTAGTTAACATCCAATGACTTGCAGGGTAGAAAATGTCCAGTCAGGAGAAACATTTCACTCAATAAAACTAAGGGTACTTATCTTCAGTGTGTTTATGAAGTCCTCTTCTTCTTTAGGTCAGTGTGTTTATGAAGTCCTCTTCTTCTTTAGGTCAGTGTGTTTATGAAGTCCTCCTCTTCTTCTTTAGGTCAGTGTGTTTATGAAGTCCTAACTCTTCTTCTTTAGGTCAGTGTGTTTATGTAGTCCTAACTCATCTTCTTTAGTTCAGTGTGTTTATGTAGTCCTCATCTTCTTTAGTTCAGTGTGTTTATGTAGTCCTCCACTTCTTTAGGTCAGTGTGTTTATGTAGTCCTCCACTTCTTTAGTTCAGTGTGTTTATGAAGTCCTAACTATCTCCCCCTTCCTTGTGAAGGATGTGAAGAATCGTAGGAACCCTCGCTTGGTTCCGTACACTCTGCTGGACGAGAGGACCAAGAAGTCCAACAAGGACAGTCTGAGGGAGGCTGTCCGCACCCTGCTGGGGTACGGATACAACCTGGAGGCTCCGGATCAGGACCATGGTACAGTCAAAGCACACACACACCCCTCACCTCCTTTATGGTTCAGTCCAAACACTCTACCTCACACACCCCTCACCTCCTTTATGGTTCAGTCCAAACACTCTACCTCGCACACCCCTCA
The DNA here is from genome assembly GCF_002021735.2 of Oncorhynchus kisutch. Taxonomy (NCBI): domain Eukaryota; kingdom Metazoa; phylum Chordata; class Actinopteri; order Salmoniformes; family Salmonidae; genus Oncorhynchus; species Oncorhynchus kisutch. Next base: position 336,793 of record NW_022265686.1, on the reverse strand, counting down.
ACTCCTTTATGGTTCAGTCCAAACACTCTACCTCACACACCCCTCCCCTCCTTTATGGTTCAGTCCAAACACTCTACCTCACACACCCCTCCCCTCCTTTATGGTTCAGTCCAAACACTCTACCTCACCTCCCTCCACATCGGCGACCTGGGTTAAATCCACTACCCCTGACAGTGACAATACCCTTACTCTCCCTCATTCATCAGTGACCAACAGCACATAAAACCCCACAGAGTCTCTTATATAAGCCCAATGACGAGTTGACCCACTAGTCTGTTCAGAGGGGCTTTTATGACGCACAGGGAGATGTCTGTTTCCTCGTGACATGATTGTATTTACTGTTATATTGCAGGAGCATGCAGCAGTTGCCTGCGTAAACACCCAGACATAGATCATTTTAATATAGCTTTTACTGTGGCGCTAGCTGTGGCGCTAGCTGTGGAGATAACCGTGATGCTAGCTGTGAAGATAGCTGTGATGCTAGCTGTGGAGATAGCCGTGGCGCTAGCTGTGGAGATAGCCGTGGCGCTAGCTGTGGAGATAGCTGTGGCGCTAGCTGTGGAGATAACCGTGATGCTAGCTGTGAAGATAGCTGTGATGCTAGCTGTGGAGATAGCCGTGGCGCTAGCTGTGGCGCTAGCTGTGGAGATAGCCGTGATGCTAGCTGTGAAGATAGCTGTGGTGCTAGCTGTGGAGATAGCTGTGGCGCTAGCTGTGGAGATAGCTGTGGAGCCTGGCTATTGCTAGCTAGTTTTAGTACCCTTCAAGACACATAGTTTTAGTTGATGGATATCCAGGGTGGATTTGTTTTGAGAAATGATCACACTGATTAACCAACCTACAACAGGTTGTGTATTAATGTCAGTATAGTATAGTATAGTATAGTATAGGATATTACACTACTACATGTTATCTGGCCCTGTTGTTCCAGCAGCCAGAGCAGACATCAGTAACATGTTATCTGGCCCTGTTGTTTCAACAGACACCAGTAACATGTTATCTGACCCTGTTGTTTCAGCAGCCAGAGCAGACATCAGTAACATGTTATCTGGCCCTGTTGTTTCAGCAGACATCAGTAACATGTTATCTGGCCCTGTTGTTTCAGCAGACATCATTAACATGTTATCTGGCCCTGTTGTTTCAGCAGACATCAGTAACATGTTATCTGACCCTGTTGTTTCAGCAGACATCAGTAACATGTTATCTGGCCCTGTTGTTTCAGAAGACATCAGTAACATGTTATCTGGCCCTGTTGTTTCAGCAGCCAGAGCAGACATCAGTAACATGTTATCTGGCCCTGTTGTTTCAGCAGACATCAGTAACATGTTATCTGGCCCTGTTGTTCCAGCAGCCAGAGCAGACATCAGTAACATGTTATCTGGCCCTGTTGTTCCAGCAGCCAGAGCAGACATCAGTAACATGTTATCTGGCCCTGTTGTTTCAGCAGACATCAGTAACATGTTATCTGACCCTGTTGTTTCAGCAGCCAGAGCAGACATCAGTAACATGTTATCTGGCCCTGTTGTTTCAGCAGACATCAGTAACATGTTATCTGACCCTGTTGTTTCGGCAGACATCAGTAACATGTTATATGGCCCTGTTGTTCCAGCAGCCAGAGCAGACATCAGTAACATGTTATCTGGCCCTGTTGTTCCAGCAGCCAGGGCAGACACCAGTAACATGTTATCATGCCCTGTTGTTTCAGCAGACATCAGTAACATGTTATCTGACCCTGTTGTTCCAGCAGCCAGGGCAGACACCAGTAACATGTTATCTGACCCTGTTGTTTCAGCAGCCAGAGCAGACATCAGTAACATGTTGTCTGACCCTGTTGTTTCAGCAGACATCAGTAACATGTTGTCTGACCCTGTTGTTTCAGCAGCCAGAGCAGACATCAGTAACATGTTATCTGACCCTGTTGTTCCAGCAGCCAGAGCAGACATCAGTAACATGTTATCTGGCCCTGTTGTTTCAGTAGACATCAGTAACATGTTATCTGACCCTGTTGTTTCAGCAGCCAGAGCATACATCAGTAACATGTTATCTGACCCTGTTGTTTCAGCAGACATCAGTAACATGTTATCTGACCCTGTTGTTTCAGCAGACATCAGTAACATGTTATCTGACCCTGTTGTTTCAGCAGACATCAGTAACATGTTATCTGACCCTGTTGTTTCAGCAGACAGAGAATAAATCAGTAACATGTTATCTGACCCTGTTGTTTCAGCAGCCAGAGCAGACATCAGTAACATGTTGTCTGACCCTGATGTTTCAGCAGACATCAGAAACATGTTATCTGGCCCTGTTGTTCCAGCAGACATCAGTAACATGTTATCTGACCCTGTTGTTTCAGCAGACATCAGTAACATGTTATCTGGCCCTGTTGTTTCAGCAGCCAGAGCAGACATCAGTAACATGTTATCTGGCCCTGTTGTTCCAGCAGACATCAGTAACATGTTATCTGACCCTGTTGTTTCAGCAGACATCATTAACATGTTATCTGGCCCTGTTGTTTCAGCAGCCAGAGCAGACATCAGTAACATGTTATCTGGCCCTGTTGTTTCAGCAGACATCAGTAACATGTTATCTGACCCTGTTGTTTCAGCAGACATCAGTAACATGTTATCTGGCCCTGTTGTTTCAGCAGCCAGAGCAGACATCAGTAACATGTTATCTGGCCCTGTTGTTCCAGCAGACATCAGTAACATGTTATCTGACCCTGTTGTTCCAGCAGACAGAGCATAAATCAGTAACATGTTATCTGACCCTGTTGTTTCAGCAGCCAGAGCAGACATCAGTAACATGTTGTCTGACCCTGTTGTTTCAGCAGACATCAGAAACATGTTATCTGGCCCTGTTGTTCCAGCAGACATCAGTAACATGTTATCTGACCCTGTTGTTTCAGCAGACATCAGTAACATGTTATCTGGCCCTGTTGTTTCAGCAGCCAGAGCAGACATCAGTAACATGTTATCTGGCCCTGTTGTTCCAGCAGACATCAGTAACATGTTATCTGACCCTGTTGTTTCAGCAGACATCATTAACATGTTATCTGGCCCTGTTGTTTCAGCAGCCAGAGCAGACATCAGTAACATGTTATCGGGCCCTGTTGTTTCAGCAGACATCAGTAACATGTTATCTGACCCTGTTGTTTCAGCAGACATCAGTAACATGTTATCTGGCCCTGTTGTTTCAGCAGCCAGAGCAGACATCAGTAACATGTTATCTGGCCCTGTTGTTCCAGCAGCCAGAGCAGACATCAGTAACATGTTGTCTGGCCCTGTTGTTTCAGCAGACATCAGAAACATGTTATCTGGCCCTGTTGTTCCAGCAGCCAGAGCAGACATCAGTAACATGTTGTCTGGCCCTGTTGTTTCAGCAGACATCAGTAACATGTTATCTGGCCCTGTTGTTCCAGCAGCCAGGGCAGACATCAGTAACATGTTATCTGGCCCTGTTGTTTCAGCAGACATCAGTAACATGTTATCTGACCCTGTTGTTTCAGCAGCCAGAGCAGACATCAGTAACATGTTATCTGGCCCTGTTGTTTCAGCAGTCAGAGCAGACATCAGTAACATGTTATCTGGCCCTGTTCCAGCAGCCAGAGCAGACATCAGTAACATGTTATCTGACCCTGTTGTTTCAGCAGCCAGAGCAGACATCAGTAACATGTTATCTGGCCCTGTTGTTTCAGCAGACATCAGTAACATGTTATCTGACCCTGTTGTTTCAGCAGACATCAGTAACATGTTATCTGACCCTGTTGTTTCAGCAGCCAGAGCAGACATCAGTAACATGTTATCTGGCCCTGTTGTTTCAGCAGACATCAGTAACATGTTATCTGACCCTGTTGTTTCAGCAGACATCAGTAACATGTTATCTGACCCTGTTGTTTCAGCAGCCAGAGCAGACATCAGTAACATGTTATCTGGCCCTGTTGTTTCAGCAGACATCAGTAACATGTTATCTGACCCTGTTGTTTCAGCAGACATCAGTAACATGTTATCTGACCCTGTTGTTTCAGCAGACAGAGCATACATCAGTATCATGTTATTTGGCCCTGTTGTTTCAGCAGACATCAGTAACATGTTATCTGACCCTGTTGTTTCAGCAGACATCAGTAACATGTTATCTGACCCTGTTGTTTCAGCAGACCGAGAATAAATCAGTAACATGTTATCTGACCCTGTTGTTTCAGCAGCCAGAGCAGACATCAGTAACATGTTGTCTGACCCTGTTGTTTCAGCAGACATCAGAAACATGTTATCTGGCCCTGTTGTTCCAGCAGACATCAGTAACATGTTATCTGACCCTGTTGTTTCAGCAGACATCAGTAACATGTTATCTGGCCCTGTTGTTTCAGCAGCCAGAGCAGACATCAGTAACATGTTATCTGGCCCTGTTGTTCCAGCAGACATCAGTAACATGTTATCTGACCCTGTTGTTTCAGCAGACATCATTAACATGTTATCTGGCCCTGTTGTTTCAGCAGCCAGAGCAGACATCAGTAACATGTTATCTGGCCCTGTTGTTTCAGCAGACATCAGTAACATGTTATCTGACCCTGTTGTTTCAGCAGACATCAGTAACATGTTATCTGGCCCTGTTGTTTCAGCAGCCAGAGCAGACATCAGTAACATGTTATCTGGCCCTGTTGTTCCAGCAGACATCAGTAACATGTTATCTGGCCCTGTTGTTCCAGCAGACATCAGTAACATGTTATCTGGCCCTGTTGTTCCAGCAGACATCAGTAACATGTTATCTGGCCCTGTTGTTTCAGCAGACATCAGTAACATGTTATCTGACCCTGTTGTTCCAGCAGACATCAGTAACATGTTATCTGACCCTGTTGTTCCAGCAGACAGAGCATAAATCAGTAACATGTTATCTGACCCTGTTGTTTCAGCAGCCAGAGCAGACATCAGTAACATGTTGTCTGACCCTGTTGTTTCAGCAGACATCAGAAACATGTTATCTGGCCCTGTTGTTCCAGCAGACATCAGTAACATGTTATCTGACCCTGTTGTTTCAGCAGACATCAGTAACATGTTATCTGGCCCTGTTGTTTCAGCAGCCAGAGCAGACATCAGTAACATGTTATCTGGCCCTGTTGTTCCAGCAGACATCAGTAACATGTTATCTGACCCTGTTGTTTCAGCAGACATCATTAACATGTTATCTGGCCCTGTTGTTTCAGCAGCCAGAGCAGACATCAGTAACATGTTATCGGGCCCTGTTGTTTCAGCAGACATCAGTAACATGTTATCTGACCCTGTTGTTTCAGCAGACATCAGTAACATGTTATCTGGCCCTGTTGTTTCAGCAGCCAGAGCAGACATCAGTAACATGTTATCTGGCCCTGTTGTTCCAGCAGCCAGAGCAGACATCAGTAACATGTTGTCTGGCCCTGTTGTTTCAGCAGACATCAGAAACATGTTATCTGGCCCTGTTGTTCCAGCAGCCAGAGCAGACATCAGTAACATGTTGTCTGGCCCTGTTGTTTCAGCAGACATCAGTAACATGTTATCTGACCCTGTTGTTCCAGCAGCCAGGGCAGACATCAGTAACATGTTATCTGGCCCTGTTGTTTCAGCAGACATCAGTAACATGTTATCTGGCCCTGTTGTTTCAGCAGTCAGAGCAGACATCAGTAACATGTTATCTGGCCCTGTTGTTCCAGCAGCCAGAGCAGACATCAGTAACATGTTATCTGACCCTGTTGTTTCCAGCAGCCAGAGCAGACATCAGTAACATGTTATCTGGCCCTGTTGTTTCAGCAGACATCAGTAACATGTTATCTGACCCTGTTGTTTCAGCAGCCAGAGCAGACATCAGTAACATGTTATCTGGCCCTGTTGTTTCAGCAGACATCAGTAACATGTTATCTGACCCTGTTGTTTCAGCAGACATCAGTAACATGTTATCTGACCCTGTTGTTTCAGCAGACAGAGCATACATCAGTATCATGTTATCTGGCCCTGTTGTTTCAGCAGACATCAGTAACATGTTATCTGACCCTGTTGTTTCAGCAGACATCAGTAACATGTTATCTGACCCTGTTGTTTCAGCAGCCAGAGCAGACATCAGTAACATGTTATCTGACCCTGTTGTTCCAGCAGACATCAGTAACATGTTGTCTGACCCTGTTGTTCCAGCAGCCAGGGCAGACATCAGTAACATGTCTGCTGAGCGGTTCCGTATCTTCCGAGCTGAGAAGACGTACTGTGTGAACGCTGGGAAGTGGTACTTTGAGTTTGAGGTGCTGACGTCAGGGGAGATGAGGGTCGGCTGGGCACGGCCTGGCTGTCTACCGGACCAGGAGCTGGGCTCTGACCAACATGCCTTCGTCTTCGACGGGTTCAAGGTGAGTCAGGAATTCCCACACACGTTTATTGATTATCGTTAATTCAGGTTTACTAAAATATATGTTTCAACATGTAGAAGAAGGTTACAACGTCTAGACCTTCACAGAACTACCAGAGCACCTTATTCAGTTGAGATGTTGTGTCAGTGGCCTACCCACAATACCCCATAATGACAAAGTGGAATTTTTATTTTTTATTTATTTTACCTTTATTTAACCAGACAAGTCAGTTAAGAACAAATTCTTATTTTCAATGACGGCCCTAGGAACAGAGGGTTAACTGCTTGTTCAGGGGCAGAACGACAGATTTGTACCTTGTCAGCTCGGGGGTTTGAACTTGCAACCTTCTGGTTACTAGTCCAACGCTCTAACCACTAGGCTACCCTGCCGCCCCCATGAATGATGTTTTTAGAATTTTTTACAAACGAATTAAAAATGAAAAGCTGACATGTCTAGAGTCAGTCAGTATAAATGAGAAGCTGACATGTCTAGAGTCAGTCAGTATAAATGAGAAGCTGACATGTCTAGAGTCAGTCAGTATAAATGAGAAGCTGACATGTCTAGAGTCAGTCAGTATAAATGAGAAGCTGACATGTCTAGAGTCAGTCAGTATAAATGTAAAGCTGACATGTCTAGAGTCAGTCAGTATAAATGAGAAGCTGACATGTCTAGAGTCAGTCAGTATAAATGAGAAGCTGACATGTCTAGAGTCAGTCAGTATAAATGAGAAGCTGACATGTCTAGAGTCAGTCAGTATAAATGAGAAGCTGACATGTCTAGAGTCAGTCAGTATAAATGTAAAGCTGACATGTCTAGAGTCAGTCAGTATAAATGAGAAGCTGACATGTCTAGAGTCAGTCAGTATAAATGAGAAGCTGACATGTCTAGAGTCAGTCAGTATAAATGAGAAGCTGACATGTCTAGAGTCAGTCAGTATAAATGAGAAGCTGACATGTCTAGAGTCAGTCAGTATAAATGAGAAGCTGACATGTCTAGAGTCAGTCAGTATAAATGAGAAGCTGACATGTCTAGAGTCAGTCAGTATAAATGTAAAGCTGACATGTCTAGAGTCAGTCAGTATAAATGAGAAGCTGACATGTCTAGAGTCAGTCAGTATAAATGAGAAGCTGACATGTCTAGAGTCAGTCAGTATAAATGTAAAGCTGACATGTCTAGAGTCAGTCAGTATAATATTAACAAGTCATATAAGATGTTGCCCGGACTCACTCTGTGTGCAATAATAGTGTTTAACCTGATAGTTGAATGACTTCCTGATCTCTGTACTTCACACATACAATTATCAGTCGCACAGTGAATTTCAGACACAGATTCAACCACAAAGACCAGGGAGGTTTTTCAAAATGCCTCACAAAGAAGGGCACCTATTGGTAGATGGGTAAACATAAAAAAGCTGACATTGAATATCCCTTTGAGCCTGGTGAAGTTATTAATTACACTTTGGATGATGGTATCAATACACCCAGTCACTGGAGCTCAGCACAAGCAACGTCCTAGAGGAAAACCTGGTTCAGTCTGCTTTCCACCAGACACTGGGAGATGAATTCACATTTCAGCAGGACGATAACCTATGTTCCTGAGAGGATCCGGGTTACAGTTTTGGCTTAAATCTACGTGAAAATCAATGACAAGACCTGAAAATGGTTGTCTAGCAATGATCAACAACCAATGACAGAGCTTGAAGACTTTAGAAAAGAATAATAGGAAAATGTTGCACAATTCAGGTTTTGAAAGCTCTTATAGACTTACCCAGAAAGACTCACAGCTGTAATCGCTCTTATAGAATTACCCAGAAAGACTCACAGCTGTAATCGCTCTTAGAGAATTACCCAGAAAGACTCACAGCTGGAATCGCTCTTAGAGAATTACCCAGAAACCCTCACAGCTGGAATTGCTGCCAAAGGTGCTTCTACAAAGTATTGACTCAGGGGTGTGAATACTTAGTCAGCAGGACACCTCTCGACAAGGGCTGCTATTCAAATAATAATCATAAACATTAAGGACATTAAACATCTAGGTATATACAAGTGTCTTATATTGGTTAAAAGCTTAAATTCTTGTTAATCTAACTGTCCGATTTACAATAGGCTTTACAGCGAAAGCATGCCATGCGATTGTTTGAGGACGGAGCCTCACATCAACACCAGCATAGGCTTCGTAAAATCACAAAGGGCTATTAAATATTCACTTACTTTTTGAAAATCTTCCTCTGATTTGCAATCCAAAGGGTCCCAGCTACAACATGCATGGTCGTTTTGTTAGATAAAATCCTTCTTTATATCCCAAAAAGTCAGTTTAGGTGGCGCCCTCGATTTGAGTAATCCACTCGTTCAACATGCAGAGAAAGGAATTCAAAAAGCTACCGCTAAACTTCGTTAAAACAAGTCAAAATACATTTCTACTTAATCCTCCGGTACCCTGAAATGTAATTAAACTATTATATTTCATACGGAAATAATTATGTTCAATAGAAAAACTAAATTAGCAAGTGCACATCCTTTTTGTCGCGTGCGCACAGACTGATTTCCAACTCAGACTCCCTGTACCAAAACTAAAAATTCTTCCTCGTTTGAGAAGAAACAAGCCTGAAACCTTGAACAAAGACTGTTGACATCTAGTGGAAGCCATAGGAATTGCAATCTGGGAGCTAGAATTGCATAGGACTCATAGCTTATCCATTGTAAGAGCATGGGCTCTCAAAAAAAAAAAATCCTGTTGGTTTTTCTTTGGATTTTCTCCATATCAATTGTAGTCTCATTACATTATTTAAATATTTCTGTATTATTTTTAACATTTCTACAAACATCAGAGTGTTTTCTATCCAATGCTACCAATTATATGCATATCCTTCTGGGCCTGAGGAACAGGCAGTTTACTTTGGGTACGTCAGACAGGAAGTGGAGAAAAATAG
>NW_022265686.1:275000-322500 GCF_002021735.2 Oncorhynchus kisutch | reverse complement strand
CACCACCCTATGTGTTAGTCTGTCCTACTGTCTACACCACCTTATGTGTTAGTCTGTCCTACTGTCTACACCACCCTATGGTACCATGTCTGTCCTACTGTCTACTCCACCCTATGTGTTAGTCTGTCCTACTGTCTACACCACCCTATGTGTTAGTCTGTCCTACTGTCTACACCACCCTATGTGTTAGTCTGTCCTACTGTCTACACCACCCTATGTGTTAGTCTGTCCTACTGTCTACACCACCCTATGGTACCATGTCTGTCCTACTATTTACACCACCCTATGTGTTAGTCTGTCCTACTGTCAACCTCACTACCCCACCCTAGGTGTTAGTCTGTCCTATTGTCAACCTCACTACCCCACCCTAGGTGTTAGAGTCTGTCCTATTGTCAACCTCACTACCCCACCCTAGGTGTTAGAGTCTGTCCTATTGTCAACCTCACTACCCCACCCTAGGTGTTAGAGACTGTCCTATTGTCAACCTCACTACCCCACCCTAGGTGTTAGAGTCTGTCCTATTGTCAATCCCTGTCTGTCTGTTGGCTTACTCTCAACATCAACACCATCTATTTGTCAGAAGAGATGTTCTGTCTGGAGAGGAGCTTTCCTGTCACTTTGCTGATGCTGTCTAACCGAGGTGTACTTAAACCAAACGGTTGGCAGTCGCCCAACGTCTAGTCACAAACTACTGGACAAGCTCCATTCTCGACCTATCAACGGGACCTAAAGAAAAGACGGTAATATTATTTTTCGCGGAATCGTGAACAAGGATATAGATAATATACTGTACATCTCGTTGCCTTTTCTACGCATCGTCAAGACCGGTCGGCAGCCTCAGGGAAGGTGGGGAGACAGGGTGTCTTTTCTACGCATCGTCAAGACCGGTCAGCAGCCTCAGGGAAGGTGGGGAGACAGGGTGTCTTTTCTACGCATCGTCAAGACCGGTCAGCAGCCTCAGGGAAGGTGGGGAGACAGGGTGTCTTTTCTACACATCATCAAGACCGGTCGGCAGCCTCAGGGAAGGTGGGGAGACAGGGTGTCTTTTCTACACATCATCAAGACCGGTCGGCAGCCTCAGGGAAGGTGGGGAGACAAGGTGCGCTGTCAACAGCTGGTGCGCGATCTAATGTTAAGGAAGTCTCAAGTTTTTTTCTCGCCTGAGTTAGAATACCTCATGGTTAGAATACGATAAGCTGTAGACACTACTATTTACCAAGAGAGTTCTCATCTACACTGAGTGGACAAAACATTATGAACAGCTGCTCTTTCCATGCCACAGCCTGACCAAGTGAATCCAGGTGAAAGCTATGATCCCTTATTGATGTCACCTGTTAAATCCACTTCAATCAATGTAGATGATATGATCCGATAACATTGAGGTGTTTACCACATCAGTCACCAGCTTCATTAATAAGTGCATCGATGACATCATCCCCACAATGACCGTACTTACATATCCCAACCAGAAGCCATGGATTACAGGCAACATCCACGCTGAGCTAAAGGCTGGAGCTGCTGCTTTCCTGCAGCGGGACACTAAGCCGGACTCTTATAAGAAATCCCGTTACGACTTCCTACGAGCAATCAAACAGGCAAAGTATCAATACAGGACTAATATTGAATCCTACCACGCCGGCTCTGACCCTCGTCGGATGTGGCAGGGCTTGCAAGCTATCACAGATCACAAAGGGAAACCCAGCCGCGAACTGCCTACTGACGCGAACCCACCAGACAAGGTAAATGCCTTCTATGTCCGCTTGGTACCGATGTACCAAGTCGGGGAACAGCTTCTACCCCCAAGTCATAGACTGTTCTCTCTTCAACCACACGACAAGCCATACCGATGCACCAAGTCCGGGAACAGATTCTACCCCCAAGTCATAGACTGTTCTCTCTGCAACCACACGACAAGTGGTACCGATGCACCAAGTCCGGGAACATCTTCTACCCCCAAGTCATAGACTGTTCTCTCTTCAACCACACGACAAGCCGTACCGATGCACCAAGTCCGGGAACAGATTCTACCCCCAAGTCATAGACTGTTCTCTCTGCAACCACATAACAAGTGGTACCGATGCACCAAGTCCGGGAACATCTTCTACCCCCAAGTCATAGACTGTTCTCTCTTCAACCACACGACAAGCCGTACCGATGCACCAAGTCCGGGAACAGATTCTACCCCCAAGTCATAGACTGTTCTCTCTGCAACCACACGACAAGTGGTACCGATGCACCAAGTCCGGGAACATCTTCTACCCCCAAGTCATAGACTGTTCTCTCTTCAACCACACGACAAGCCGTACCGATGCACGAAGTCCGGGAACAGATTCTACCCCCAAGTCATAGACTGTTCTCTCTGCAACCACACGACAAGTGGTACCGATGCACCAAGTCCGGGAACATCTTCTACCCCCAAGTCATAGACTGTTCTCTCTTCAACCACACGACAAGCCGTACCAATGCACCAAGTCCGGGAACAGATTCTACCCCCAAGTCATAGACTGTTCTCTCTGCAACCACACGACAAGTGGTACCGATGCACCAAGTCCGGGAACATCTTCTACCCCCAAGTCATAGACTGTTCTCTCTTCAACCACACGACAAGCCGTACCGATGCACCAAGTCCGGGAACAGATTCTACCCCCAAGTCATAGACTGTTCTCTCTGCAACCACACGACAAGTGGTACCGATGCACCAAGTCCGGGAACATCTTCTACCCCCAAGTCATAGACTGTTCTCTCTGCAACCACACGACAAGCCGTACCGATGCACCAAGTCCGGGAACAGCTTCTACCCCCAAGCCATAAGACTGCTAAATAGTTAGTCCGGGTAGCTATTGGTTAACTATTTAACAATCTGCATGGACCCTACTTCTCTTTTGAGTCATTACACATGCTACTGTTACTGTTTATTATCTACCCTGTTGCCTAGTCAGTTTACCCATAACTATATGTACATATCTACCTCAATTACCTCATACCCCTGCACATCCACTCAGTACTGGTACCCCTGTATATAGCCATGTTATTACCTCATACCCCTGCACATCCACTCAGTACTGGTACCCCCTGTATATAGCCATGTTATTACCTCATACCCCTGCACATCCACTCAGTACTGGTATCCCCTGTATATAGCCATGTTATTACCTCATACCCCTGCACATCCACTCAGTACTGGTACCCCCTGTATATAGCCATGTTATTACCTCATACCCCTGCACATCCACTCAGTACTGGTACCCTGTGTATATAGCCATGTTATTACCTCATACCCCTGCACATCCACTCAGTACTGGTACCCTGTGTATATAGCCATGTTATTACCTCATACCCCTGCACATCCACTCAGTACTGGTACCCCCTGTATATAGCCATGTTATTACCTCATACCCCTGCACATCCACTCAGTACTGGTACCCCGTGTATATAGCCATGTTATTACCTCATACCCCTGCACATCCACTCAGTACTGGTACCCCCTGTATATAGCCATGTTATTACCTCATACCCCTGCACATCCACTCAGTACTGGTACCCCCTGTATATAGCCATGTTATTACCTCATACCCCTGCACATCCACTCAGTACTGGTACCCCCTGTATATAGCCATGTTATTACCTCATACCCCTGCACATCCACTCAGTACTGGTACCCCCTGTATATAGCCATGTTATTACCTCATACCCCTGCACATCCACTCAGTACTGGTACCCCCTGTATATAGCCATGTTATTACCTCATACCCCTGCACATCCACTCAGTACTGGTACCCTGTGTATATAGCCATGTTATTACCTCATACCCCTGCACATCCACTCAGTACTGGTACCCCCTGTATATAGCCATGTTATTACCTCATACCCCTGCACATCCACTCAGTACTGGTACCCCCTGTATATAGCCATGTTATTACCTCATACCCCTGCACATCCACTCAGTACTGGTACCCCCTGTATATAGCCATGTTATTACTCAGCAGGCTGAGTGTCCAGGGAGGGTAGAGGTGTGGTATTCTCCCATACAGCAAGCTGAGTGTCCAGAACACACTGATGTCAGTGTTACCGACTGGTTAGGATAAGATAAGAACACACTGATGTCAGTGTTACCGACTGGTTAGGATAAGATAAGAACACACTGATGTTGTTACCTACTAGTTAGGATAAGATAAGAACACATTGATGTTGTTACCTACTGGTTAGGATAAGATAAGAACACACTGATGTCAGTGTTACCGACTGGTTAGGATAAGATAAGAACACATTGATGTTGTTACCTACTAGTTAGGATAAGATAAGAACACATTGATGTTGTTACCTACTAGTTAGGATAAGATAAGAACACATTGATGTTGTTACCTACTGGTTAGGATAAGATAAGAACACACTGATGTCAGTGTTACCTACTGGTTAGGATAAGATAAGAACACATTGATGTTGTTACCTACTGGTTAGGATAAGGTAAGAACACATTGATGTTGTTACCTACTGGTTAGGATAAGATAAGAACACATTGATGTTGTTACCTACTGGTTAGGATAAGATAAGAACACATTGATGTTGTTACCTACTGGTTAGGATAAGATAAGAACACATTGATGTTGTTACCTACTGGTTAGGATAAGATAAGACCACATTGATGTTGTTACCTACTGGTTAGGATAAGATAAGAACACATTGATGTTGTTACCTACTGGTTAGGATAAGATAAGAACACATTGATGTTGTTACCTACTGGTTAGGATAAGATAAGAACACATTGATGTTGTTACCTACTGGTTAGAATAAGATAAGAACACATTGATGTTGTTACCTACTGGTTAGGATAAGATAAGAACACATTGATGTTGTTACCTACTGGTTAGGATAAGATAAGAACACATTGATGTTGTTACCTACTGGTTAGGATAAGATAAGAACACATTGATGTTGTTACCTACTGGTTAGGATAAGATAAGACCACATTGATGTTGTTACCTACTGGTTAGGATAAGATAAGAACACATTGATGTTGTTACCTACTGGTTAGGATAAGATAAGAACACATTGATGTTGTTACCTACTGGTTAGGATAAGATAAGAACACATTGATGTTGTTACCTACTGGTTAGGATTAGATTCCAAGTGATGGTCACTGTTGCAGTAAGTACATGTAGACCAGAGGAGGCTGGTGAGGGGAGGAGGGCTCATAATAATGGCTGGAACGGAGCAAATGGAACGGCATCAACCACCTGGAAACCATGGAAACCATGTGTTTAATGTATTTGATACCTGTCCTATGGGCCGTTCTGGCTCCTGTCCTATGGACCATTCTGGCTCCTGCCCTATGGACCATTCTGGCTTCTGCCCTGTGGGCCGTTCTGGCTCCTGTCCTATGGGCCGTTCTGGCTCCTGTCCTATGGACCATTCTGGCTCCTGCCCTGTGGGCCGTTCTGGCTCCTGTCCTATGGGCCGTTCTGGCTCCTGTCCTATGGACCATTCTGGCTCCTGCCCTGTGGGCCGTTCTGGCTCCTGTCCTATGGACCATTCTGGCTTCTGCCCTGTGGGCCGTTCTGGCTCCTGTCCTATGGGCCGTTCTGGCTCCTGCCCTATGGACCATTCTGGCTCCTGCCCTGTGGGCCGTTCTGGCTCCTGTCCTATGGGCCGTTCTGGCTCCTGTCCTATGGACCGTTCTGGCTCCTGCCCTGTGGGCCGTTCTGGCTCCTGCCCAAAGGGCCGTGGCTTGGACAAGGCTTACGTTCTTCTAATGGTTAACATAACAATGTCCTCTCTGTCCTCTCTGCAGGTTTCATCCCGGTGTGCAGCCTGGGTGTTTGCCAGGTTGGGAGGATGAACTTTGGTAAGGACGTGAGCACGCTGAAGTACTTCACCATCTGTGGTCTGCAGGAAGGCTACGAGCCCTTCGCCGTCAACATGAACAGAGACCTCACCATGTGGCTCAGCAAGAGACTGTCTCAGTTCATCCCTGTACCTCCGCAGCATGAACACATTGAGGTGAGGGTCCAGTCGCTATCCTGTTTAGCCATGTTGCCTTACAAAAACGTTCTGTTGACAAGACTGTCCTTGAACCTTGACCCTGCTCCCCCTGGTGTAATTGTGTGTAGAGTTTGATAAGTGAACCTCTGTTTATAAGCCTCTTTATATGTGTTGTTGACCACCCTGAACAAGGCAGTTTAACCCCCGCTGTTCCCCTGAACAAGGCAGTTTAACCCCCGCTGTTCCCCTGAACAAGGCAGTTTAACCCCCACTGTTCCCCTGAACAAGGCAGTTTAACCCCCACTGTTCCCCTGAACAAGGCAGTTTAACCCCCACTGTTCCCCTGAACAAGGCAGTTTAACCCCCGCTGTTCCCCTGAACAAGGCAGTTTAACCCCACTGTTCCCCTGAACAAGGCAGTTTAACCCCGCTGTTCCCCTGAACAAGGCAGTTTAACCCCCGCTGTTCCCCTGAACAAGGCAGTTTAACCCCCGCTGTTCCCCTGAACAAGGCAGTTTAACCCCCGCTGTTCCCCTGAACAAGGCAGTTTAACCCCCGCTGTTCCCCGGTAGGCCGTCATTGAAAATAAGAATTTGTTCTTAACTGACTTGCCTAGTTTTAAATAAAGGTAAAATAAAAAATATTAGTTTTTTTTGTAACAACCTATGTTGGTAACCTACACTGAGGACTGAGAACACCTTCCTAAAATTGAGTCGCTGCAACCCCCTTCTGCCCTCAGAACAGACTCAGTTTTTCGGGTCATGGACTCTACAAGGTGTTGAAAGCGTTCCACAGGGATGCTGGACCACGTTGACTCCAATGCTTCCCCAACAGTTGTGTCAAGTTGGCTGGATGTCCTTTGGGTGGTGGACCATTCTGGATACACACAGGAAACTATTGAGTGTGGAAAACCCAGCAGTGTTGCAGTTCTTGACACAAACCGATGCGATGTTGATAACCTATAAAAACGAATATTAATGATAATAGTTACAAGGATTTATCTAGTGCTTTACCCAGACCCACAGACCCATAGACCTGGTATTGTATGGCTATTCAACCAGATGACTCCCATAATGCCCTGTTCTCTTTGTCGTCTGGTCTTTCTAAAAGGTCACGAGGATGGACGGCACCGCGGATACTTTCCCGTGTCTCAAGGTCACCCAGAGGTCGTTCGGCTCCCAGAACAGTAACCCAGACATCACCTTCTATCGCCTCAGCATGCCTATAGAGTGTAACGAGGTGCTGGCCAAGTCACCTGGCGGGACGCTACAGTCTGGCGGGGGCTTCTCCTTCTCCTCTAAGAAAGACCTGGACGACTTTGAGACCGTGTCTGACTTCGAGGTGCTGATGATAGATGATGATGATGTCTCCGTCTCCTTCTGTCTCCTTCTGTCTCTTTCTCCTTCTATTTCTGTCTACATCTCCTTCTGTCTCCGTCTCCTTCTGTCTCGGTCTCCTTCTGTCTCGGTCTCCTTCTGTCTCCATCTCCTTCTGTCTCCTTCTGTCTCCTTCTGTCTCTTTCTCCTTCTATCTCTGTCTCTATCTCCTTCTGTCTCTGTCTCCATCTCCTTCTGTCTCTGTCTCCTTCTGTCTCCTTCTGTCTCTTTCTGTCTCCTTCTGTCTCTGTCTCCGTCTCCTTCTGTCTCCGTCTCCGTCTGTCTCCTTCTGTTTCTGTCTCCTTCTGTCTCCTTCTGCCTCCTTCTGTCTCTGTCTCCTTCTTTCTCTTTCTCCTTCTCTCTCCTTCTGTCTCTTTCTCCTTCTGTCTCATTCTGTCTACGTCTCCTTCTGTCTCCGTCTCCGTCTG
Organism: Oncorhynchus kisutch; assembly: GCF_002021735.2. NCBI lineage: Eukaryota > Metazoa > Chordata > Actinopteri > Salmoniformes > Salmonidae > Oncorhynchus > Oncorhynchus kisutch. The sequence continues at coordinate 314,718 of NW_022265686.1, read as the reverse complement.
TCTCCTTCTGTCTCCTTCTGTCTCTGTCTCCATCTCCTTATGTCTCCTTCTGTCTCCATCTCCTTCTGTCTCTGTCTCCTTCTGTCTCATTCTGTCTCCTCCCGTCTCCTCCTGTCTCCTTCTGTCTCCTTCTTTCTCCCTCTTTCTCCCTCTGTCTCCTTCTGTCTCCATCTCCTTCTGTCTCCGTCTCCTTCTGTCTCCTGTCTCCATCTCCTTCTGAGTTTTCTCTGTTAGTTAACACTGTTAGTTAACACTAATTACTGTGGTAATTATGATCAAATCAACCCAATATTAGCCACTTTCAATGCAACGTACCAAAAACAAAACAAACTATGCAAGAGATAGGCAGAGCGCATCGCCGTAGGATTCTATTGCATTGACAGGCACAACTCAGGCCCCTTCTCGACACAGACCGGTGCACCGTAACCAATCAGAGATGCAGTAGGCCTATATGCAAATAGACCATTGCCATATATGGATCTGTGCCGTTCACTTTGAACTGGACTGTGTTTACAGCATGAGTGGTTGTGAGTAGATGAACTGGACTGTGTTTACAGCATGAGTGGTTGTGAGTAGATGAACTGGACTGTGTTTACAGCATGAGTGGTCATGAGTAGATGAACTGGACTGTGTTTACAGCATGAGTGGTCGTGAGTAGATGAACTGGACTGTGTTTACAGCATGAGTGGTCGTGAGTAGATGAACTGGACTGTGTTTACAGCATGAGTGGTCGTGAGTAGATGAACTGGACTGTGTTTACAGCATGAGTGGTCGTGAGTAGATGAACTGGACTGTGTTTACAGCATGAGTGGTCATGAGTAGATGAACTGGACTGTGTTTACAGCATGAGTGGTCGTGAGTAGATGAACTGGACTGTGTTTACAGCGTGAGCGGTCGTGAGTAGATGTGCTTGTTTTGAGATCAAAGTGAGAGCTGCATGCAGCCATGTGGGCACATGTTGTTCATATCCTTTGCTAGTTAGTGAGTTATTAGCCCAGTTATAGATCATTTGTTCATATGCTTTGCTAGTTAGTGAGTTATTAGCCCAGTTATAGATCATTTGTTCATATCCTTTGCTAGTTAGTGAGTTAATAGCCCAGTTATAGATCATTTGTTCATATCCTTTGCTAGTTAGTGAGTTAATAGCCCAGTTATAGATCATTTGTTCATATCCTTTGCTAGTTAGTGAGTTATCAGCCCAGTTATAGATCATTTGTTCACATCCTCTCTCGTAGGCCTCTCTGATAGGCCTCTCTGGTAGGCGACTCTGGTAGAACTCTCTGATAGGCCTCTCTGGTAGGCCTCTCTGGTAGGCCACTGTGGTAGGCCACTATGGTAGGCCTCTCTGGTAGGCCACTGTGGTAGGCCTCTCTGGTAGACCACTGTGGTAGAACTTTCTGGTAGGCCTCTCTGGTAGACCACTGTGGTAGGCCCCTCTGGTAGGCCACTGTGGTAGACCACTGTGGTAGGCCCCTCTGGTAGGCCACTGTGGTAGACCACTGTGGTAGGCCCCTCTGGTAGGCCACTGTGGTAGACCACTGTGGTAGGCCTCTCTGGTAGACCACTGTGGTAGACCACTGTGGTAGGTCCCTCTGGTAGGCCACTGTGGTAGACCACTGTGGTAGGCCCCTCTGGTAGGCCACTGTGGTAGACCACTGTGGTAGGCCCCTCTGGTAGGCCACTGTGGTAGACCACTGTGGTAGGCCCCTCTGGTAGGTCACTGTGGTAGGCCCACATTATGATGAAATATCCACAGTGACGTGATTGGCCAGTGAGGCTGTACCTGCTATAAATGTACTATATTAACCGCGATCACAGTAAAGTCACGGCGGAAGTTACACAGAACATTCAACAAGGTTCAAGTCATTCGCTCAACAGACCTGAAATCTGCTCGCTGACCGATTTAAAAAACATTAGAGGGAACATTTCTAGAAATATACCTTTTTTTGTTGTAGTTGTTATAATATTTGTTTCATGTTCCAGTTTGTTCCCTCTTCTCCTCAGGTGTTGACGAAGTCTGCCCACTGCACCCTGGGCTCCAGCCTGGACAAGGAGAAGGACCAGTTCAACAACCACAAAGACTACAACCAGGAGAAACCCTCCACGTTAAAGCAGAGGTTTGTAGATTACAGTTAGGGCCAGGGGTGTTTTCCCTGCAGGGACTCTATACCACCGCTATAGTTCAACAACCACAAAGACTACAACCAGGAGAAACCCTCCACGTTAAAGCAGAGGTTTGTAGATTACAGTTAGGACCATTTCAACAACCACAAAGACTACAACCAGGAGAAACCCTCCACGTTAAAGCAGAGGTTTGTAGATTATAGTTAGGACCAGGGGTGTTTTCCCTCCCCTGACAACACAGACCAGGGAAAACTCTGGGTCCTAGTTATAGTCCATCACCTGCCTGCCTCTGTCCTTGGTCTCTCTGTCAAATAGCTATATGTCAACCATTCTGTACCGAAGCTGCACAAGAGGAGTCTGTATTAGAGTCGAATGCAGGGCCTCAATACCACCTCTATAGTTCAACATGTCTCAGCTATATTAACCCCATATAGTCTGCATTAGAGTCGAATGCAGGGCCTCAATACCACTGCTATAGTTCAACATGTCTCAGCTATATTAACACCAACATCAATTCCAGTAAAGTCAGGAAGCACAATTTATTTCCCATTACATTTATATTCCAATGCTTTCAATTAGGATTTAAAAAAATGTGGTTTACTTTCTGGAATTTAAATGGAATTGACCCCAACCCTGGCTGTGTTCTGCTGTCTCTCTCTCTCTGTCACTCTCTCTCTCTCTCTCTCTCTGTCACTCTCTCTCTCTCTCTCTCTCTGTCACTCTCACTCTCTCTCTCTCTCTCTGTCTCTCTGTCTCTCTGTCTCTCTGTCTGTCTCTGTCTCTGTCTCTGTCTCTCTCTCTCTCTCTCTCTCTCTCTCTCTCTCTCTCTCTCTCTCTCTCTCTAACTCTCTCTCTCTCTGTCTCTGTCTATGTCTGTCTCTCTCTTTCTCTCTCTCTCTCTCTCTCTAACTCTCTCTCTCTCTGTCTCTGTCTCTCTCTCTCTGTCTCTCGCTCTCTCTCTGTCTCTCTGTCTCTGTCTCTCTGTCTCTGTCTGTCTCTCTCTGTCTCTGTCTCTCTCTCTGTCTCTCTGTCTCTGTCTGTCTCTCTCTGTCTCTGTCTCTCTCTCTGTGTCTCTCTGTGTCAGGTTCAGGTTGTTTTCAGAGTCTCTCTCTCTCTGTGTGTGTTTAGATTCATGTTGAAGAGGACCAAGCCAGAGTTTACCAGCAGTAACTCTTCGGCCCGTCTATCAGAGGAGGTGTTAGCTGATAGAGATGACCTTGACTTCTTCATGCAGACCTCCACTGTAAGAACATGTTGGATTGTCTCTGTTTGATGCTAGATACAGTATTTACACATCACCTGAATGATATCTTCCTATGCTGTAACACAGACGTTGATAGACAGCCATGTGTTGGTGCATTGTGTGTAAGAGCCAATCAAAAGTAGCATGTCGTTACTATGTATTGGCCTCTTCCAATGAACTCCACATTTAATTCCTGAAAAACAAGTGTCCTCATCCTCTCCAGTCCAACTACTACTGGTTGTATATTTGTGTTTGTATTAACCTTATATAACCCTTTATAACCCTTTATAACCTTATATAACCCTTTATAACCCTATGTAAAGCTTTATAACCTAATATAACCCTTTATAACCTAATATAACCCTTTATAACCTAATATAACCCTTTATAACCTAATATAACCCTTTATATCAAATCAAATCAAATGTATTTATATAGCCCTTCGTACATCAGCTGATATCTCAAAGTGCTGTACAGAAACCCAGCCTAAAACCCCAAACAGCAAGCAATGCAGGTGTAGAAGCACGGTGGCTAGGAAAAACTCCCTAGAAAGGCCAAAACCTAGGAAGAAACCTAGAGAGGAACCAGGCTATGTGGGGTGGCCAGTCCTCTTCTGGCTGTGCCGGGTGGAGATTATAACAGAACATGGCCAAGATGTTCAAATGTTCATAAATGACCAGCATGGTCGTATAATAATAAGGCAGAACAGTTGAAACTGGAGCAGCAGCACAGTCAGGTGGAAGTTGAAACTGGAGCAGCAGCATGGCCAGGTGGACTGGGGACAGCAAGGAGTCATCATGTCAGGTAATCCTGGGGCATGGTCCTAGGGCTCAGGTCCTCCGAGAGAGAGAAAAAAAGAGAGAATTAGAGAGAGCATATAACCTAATATAACCCTTTATAACCTAATATAACCCTATATAACCTATTTATCACCCTATGTAACCCTTTATAACCTAATATCAAATCAAATGTATTTATATATATATATATATATATATTTTTATAACCCTTTATAACCTAATATAACCCTTTATAACCTTATATAATCCTTTATAACCCCTTATAACCCTATATAGGCCTTTATAACATATGTAACCTTATATAACCCCTTATAACCCTATATAGCCCTTTTTAAACCTATATAGCCCTTTATAATCCTATATATATCCCTTTATATCCTAAGATAACCCTATATAAGCCTTTATAACCCTTTATAACCCTATATAACCCTAAATAATCTAATTTAACCCCACATAACCCTTTAAAACCCTTTATATCCTAAGATAACCCTATATAGCCCTTTATAACCCTATATAACCCTATATAGCCCTTTATAACCCTTTATAACCCTATATAAGCCTTTATAACCCTATATAGCCCTTTATAACCCTATATAACCCTATATAGCCCTTTATAACCCTATATAACCCTTTATAACCCTATATAGCCCTTTATAACCCTATATAACCCTATATATCAAATCAAATCAAATGTATTTATATAGCCCTTCGTACATCAGCTGATATCTCAAAGTGCTGTACAGAAACCCAGCCTAAAACCCCAAACAGCAAGCAATGCAGGTGTAGAAGCACGGTGGCTAGGAAAAACTCCCTAGAAAGGCCAAAACCTAGGAAGAAACCTAGAGAGGAACCAGGCTATGTGGGGTGGCCAGTCCTCTTCTGGCTGTGCCGGGTGGAGATTATAACAGAACATGGCCAAGATGTTCAAATGTTCATAAATGACCAGCATGGTCGTATAATAATAAGGCAGAACAGTTGAAACTGGAGCAGCAGCACAGTCAGGTGGAAGTTGAAACTGGAGCAGCAGCATGGCCAGGTGGACTGGGGACAGCAAGGAGTCATCATGTCAGGTAATCCTGGGGCATGGTCCTAGGGCTCAGGTCCTCCGAGAGAGAGAAAAAAAGAGAGAATTAGAGAGAGCATATAACCTAATATAACCCTTTATAACCTAATATAACCCTATATAACCTATTTATCACCCTATGTAACCCTTTATAACCTAATATCAAATCAAATGTATTTATATATATATATATATATATATTTTTATAACCCTTTATAACCTAATATAACCCTTTATAACCTTATATAATCCTTTATAACCCCTTATAACCCTATATAGGCCTTTATAACATATGTAACCTTATATAACCCCTTATAACCCTATATAGCCCTTTTTAAACCTATATAGCCCTTTATAATCCTATATATATCCCTTTATATCCTAAGATAACCCTATATAAGCCTTTATAACCCTTTATAACCCTATATAACCCTAAATAATCTAATTTAACCCCACATAACCCTTTAAAACCCTTTATATCCTAAGATAACCCTATATAGCCCTTTATAACCCTATATAACCCTATATAGCCCTTTATAACCCTTTATAACCCTATATAAGCCTTTATAACCCTATATAGCCCTTTATAACCCTATATAACCCTATATAGCCCTTTATAACCCTATATAACCCTTTATAACCCTATATAGCCCTTTATAACCCTATATAACCCTATATAGCCCTTTATAACCCTATGTAACCTTATATAACCCTTTATAACCATATATATATCCATTTATATCCTAAGATAATCCTATATAACCCTTTATAACCCTATATAGCCCTTTATAACCCTATATAACCCTATATAGCCCTTTATAACCCTATGTAACCTTATATAACCCTTTATAACCATATATAAGCCTTTATAACCCTATATAACCCTATGTAACCCTATATAGCCCTTTATAACCCTATGTAACCTTATATAACCCTTTATAACCATATATATATCCCTTTATATCCTAAGATAATCCTATATAACCCTTTATAACCCTATATAGCCCTTTATAACCCTATATAACCCTATATAGCCCTTTATAACCCTATGTAACCTTATATAACCCTTTATAACCATATATAAGCCTTTATAACCCTTTATAAACCTATATAACCCTATGTAACCCTATATAGCCCTTTATAACCCTATGTAACCTTATATAACCCTTTATAACCATATATAAGCCTTTATAACCCTTTATAACCCTATATAAGCCTTTATAACCCTATATAGCCCTTTATAACCCTATATAACCCTATGTAACCTTATATAACCCTTTATAACCTTATATAACCCTTTATAACCCTATATAGCCCTTTATAACCCTATATAACCTTATATAATCATTTATAACCGTTTATAACCCTAAATAACCCTATAACCTAATATAACCCTATATGTCCATGGTCTCTCCCCAGTACTACTACTCAGTGAGGATCTTCCCTGGTCAGGAGCCCAGCAGTGTGTGGGTTGGCTGGGTGACCTCTGACTTCCACCAGTACGACATGGCCTTCGACCTCCAAAAGGTCCGCACCGTCACCGTAACCCTGGGAGACGAGAAGGGGAAAGTTCACGAGAGGTCAGATATCTGGGAGTTCCTGGGGTCAAGCTGAGGACACACGCACGCACGCACGTCACACACACACACACACGCGGTCCTGTGTTCAGACTCAATCAGAACTGATACTCTAATATCCTGCTAGTCATTATCATACTCATTACTCTACTATTACTATGCTTCTTATGTGGTTGGAATATTTAGAATTTCACATATCAAATGTTTCTTTTATGGTTGTGGTTGTACTGTAAAACGATGATTGTGTAACTACTGCCTCTGTCTATAGTATCAAGTGTAGTAACTACTGTCTCTGTCTATAGTATCAAGCGTAGTAACTACTGTCTCTGTCTATAGTATCACGTGTAGTAACTACTGTCTCTGTCTATAGTATCAAGTGTAGTAACTACTGTCTCTGTCTCTGTCTATAGTATCAAGTGTAGTAACTACTGTCTCTGTCTATAGCATCAAGTGTAGTAACTACTGTCTCTGTCTATAGCATCAAGCGTAGTAACTACTGTCTCTGTCTATAGCATCAAGTGTAGTAACTACTGTCTCTGTCTATAGCATCAAGCGTAGTAACTACTGTCTCTGTCTATAGTATCAAGTGTAGTAACTACTGTCTCTGTCTATAGCATCAAGCGTAGTAACTACTGTCTCTGTCTATAGTATCAAGTGTAGTAACTACTGTCTCTGTCTCTGTCTATAGCATCAAGCGTAGTAACTACTGTCTCTGTCTATAGTATCACGTGTAGTAACTACTGTCTCTGTCTATAGTATCAAGTGTAGTAACTACTGTCTCTGTCTATAGTATCAAGTGTAGTAACTACTGTCTCTGTCTATAGCATCAAGCGTAGTAACTACTGTCTCTGTCTATAGTATCAAGTGTAGTAACTACTGTCTCTGTCTCTGTCTATAGCATCAAGCGTAGTAACTACTGTCTCTGTCTATAGTATCAAGTGTAGTAACTACTGTCTCTGTCTATAGTATCAAGTGTAGTAACTACTGTCTCTGTCTATAGCATCAAGCGTAGTAACTACTGTCTCTGTCTATAGCATCAAGCGTAGTAACTACTGTCTCTGTCTATAGTATCAAGTGTAGTAACTACTGTCTCTGTCTATAGCATCAAGCGTAGTAACTACTGTCTCTGTCTATAGTATCAAGTGTAGTAACTACTGTCTCTGTCTCTGTCTATAGCATCAAGTGTAGTAACTACTGTCTCTGTCTATAGCATCAAGTGTAGTAACTACTGTCTCTGTCTATAGCATCAAGCGTAGTAACTACTGTCTCTGTCTATAGTATCAAGTGTAGTAACTACTGTCTCTGTCTATAGCATCAAGCGTAGTAACTACTGTCTCTGTCTATAGTATCAAGTGTAGTAACTACTGTCTCTGTCTCTGTCTATAGCATCAAGCGTAGTAACTACTGTCTCTGTCTATAGTATCAAGTGTAGTAACTACTGTCTCTGTCTATAGTATCAAGTGTAGTAACTACTGTCTCTGTCTATAGTATCAAGTGTAGTAACTACTGTCTCTGTCTATAGCATCAAGCGTAGTAACTACTGTCTCTGTCTATAGTATCAAGTGTAGTAACTACTGTCTCTGTCTCTGTCTATAGCATCAAGCGTAGTAACTACTGTCTCTGTCTATAGTATCAAGTGTAGTAACTACTGTCTCTGTCTATAGTATCAAGTGTAGTAACTACTGTCTCTGTCTATAGCATCAAGCGTAGTAACTACTGTCTCTGTCTATAGCATCAAGCGTAGTAAATACTGTCTCTGTCTATAGTATCAAGTGTAGTAACTACTGTCTCTGTCTATAGCATCAAGCGTAGTAACTACTGTCTCTGTCTATAGTATCAAGTGTAGTAACTACTGTCTCTGTCTCTGTCTATAGCATCAAGCGTAGTAACTACTGTCTCTGTCTATAGCATCAAGCGTAGTAACTACTGTCTCTGTCTATAGTATCAAGTGTAGTAACTACTGTCTCTGTCTATAGCATCAAGCGTAGTAACTACTGTCTCTGTCTATAGTATCAAGTGTAGTAACTACTGTCTCTGTCTCTGTCTATAGCATCAAGTGTAGTAACTACTGTCTCTGTCTATAGCATCAAGTGTAGTAACTACTGTCTCTGTCTATAGCATCAAGCGTAGTAACTACTGTCTCTGTCTATAGTATCAAGCGTAGTAACTACTGTCTCTGTCTATAGTATCAAGTGTAGTAACTACTGTCTCTGTCTATAGCATCAAGCGTAGTAACTACTGTCTCTGTCTATAGCATCAAGCGTAGTAACTACTGTCTCTGTCTATAGTATCAAGTGTAGTAACTACTGTCTCTGTCTATAGCATCAAGCGTAGTAACTACTGTCTCTGTCTATAGTATCAAGTGTAGTAACTACTGTCTCTGTCTCTGTCTATAGCATCAAGCGTAGTAACTACTGTCTCTGTCTATAGTATCAAGTGTAGTAACTACTGTCTCTGTCTATAGTATCACGTGTAGTAACTACTGTCTCTGTCTATAGCATCAAGCGTAGTAACTACTGTCTCTGTCTATAGCATCAAGCGTAGTAACTACTGTCTCTGTCTATAGTATCAAGTGTAGTAACTACTGTCTCTGTCTATAGCATCAAGCGTAGTAACTACTGTCTCTGTCTATAGTATCAAGTGTAGTAACTACTGTCTCTGTCTCTGTCTATAGCATCAAGCGTAGTAACTACTGTCTCTGTCTATAGTATCAAGTGTAGTAACTACTGTCTCTGTCTCTGTCTATAGCATCAAGCGTAGTAACTACTGTCTCTGTCTATAGTATCAAGTGTAGTAACTACTGTCTCTGTCTATAGTATCAAGTGTAGTAACTACTGTCTCTGTCTATAGCATCAAGCGTAGTAACTACTGTCTCTGTCTATAGTATCAAGTGTAGTAACTACTGTCTCTGTCTATAGCATCAAGCGTAGTAACTACTGTCTCTGTCTATAGTATCAAGTGTAGTAACTACTGTCTCTGTCTCTGTCTATAGCATCAAGCGTAGTAACTACTGTCTCTGTCTATAGTATCAAGTGTAGTAACTACTGTCTCTGTCTATAGTATCAAGTGTAGTAACTACTGTCTCTGTCTATAGTATCAAGTGTAGTAACTACTGTCTCTGTCTATAGTATCAAGTGTAGTAACTACTGTCTCTGTCTATAGCATCAAGCGTAGTAACTACTGTCTCTGTCTATAGTATCAAGTGTAGTAACTACTGTCTCTGTCTATAGCATCAAGCGTAGTAACTACTGTCTCTGTCTATAGTATCAAGTGTAGTAACTACTGTCTCTGTCTATAGTATCAAGTGTAGTAACTACTGTCTCTGTCTATAGTATCAAGTGTAGTAACTGCTGTCTCTGTATATAGCATCAAGCGTAGTAACTACTGTCTCTGTCTATAGCATCAAGTGTAGTAACTACTGTCTCTGTCTCTGTCTATAGCATCAAGTGTAGTAACTACTGTCTCTGTCTATAGCATCAAGTGTAGTAACTACTGTCTCTGTCTATAGCATCAAGCGTAGTAACTACTGTCTCTGTCTATAGCATCAAGCGTAGTAACTACTGTCTCTGTCTCTGTCTATAGCATCAAGTGTAGTAACTACTGTCTATGTCTCTGTCTATAGCATCAAGTGTAGTAACTGCTGTCTCTGTCTATAGCATTAAGTGTAGTAACTACTGTCTCTGTCTATAGCATCAAGCGTAGTAACTACTGTCTCTGTCTCTGTCTATAGCATCAAGTGTAGTAACCACTGTCTATGTCTCTGTCTATAGCATCAAGTGTAGTAACTACTGTCGCTGTCTATAGCATCAAGCATAGTAACTACTGTCTCTGTCTCTGTCTATAGCATCAAGTGTAGTAACTACTGTTTATGTCTCTGTCTATAGCATCAAGTGTAGTAACTGATGTCTCTGTCTATAGCATTAAGTGTAGTAACTACTGTCTTTGTCTATAGTATCAAGTGTAGTAACTACTGTCTCTGTCTATAGCATCAAGTGTAGTAACTACTGTCTCTGTCTATAGTTTCAAGTGTAATAACTACTGTCTCTGTCTATAGTATCAAGTGTAGTAACTACTGTCTCTGTCTATAGCATCAAGCGTACTAACTGCTGTCTCTGTCTATAGTATCAAGTGTTGTAACTGCTGTCTCCGTCTATAGCATCAAGCGTAGTAACTGATGTATCTGTCTATAGTATCAAGTGTAGTAACTACGGTCTATGTCTCTGTCTATAGCATCAAGCGTAGTAACTGCTGTCTCTGTCTATAGCATCAAGCGTAGTAACTACTGTCTCTGTCTATAGCATCAAGTGTAGTAACTGCTGTCTCTGTCTATAGCATCAAGCATAGTAACTACTGTCTCTGTCTATAGTATCAAGCATAGTAACTACTGTCTCTGTCTATAGCATCAAGCGTAGTAACTACTGTCTCTGTCTCTGTCTATAGCATCAAGCGTAGTAACTACTGTCTCTGTCTCTGTCTATAGCATCAAGCGTAGTAACTACTGTCTCTGTCTATAGCATCAAGCGTAGTAACTACTGTCTCTGTCTATAGCATCAAGCGTAGTAACTACTGTCTCTGTCTATAGCATCAAGTGTAGTAACTGCTGTCTCTGTCTATAGCATCAAGCATAGTAACTACTGTCTCTGTCTATAGTATCAAGCATAGTAACTACTGTCTCTGTCTATAGCATCAAGCGTAGTAACTACTGTCTCTGTCTCTGTCTATAGCATCAAGCGTAGTAACTACTGTCTCTGTCTATAGCATCAAGCGTAGTAACTACTGTCTCTGTCTCTGTCTATAGCATCAAGCGTAGTAACTACTGTCTCTGTCTCTGTCTATAGTATCAAGCGTAGTAACTACTGTCTCTGTCTATAGCATCAATTGTAGTAACTATTGTCTCTGTCTATAGCATCAAGCGTAGTAACTACTGTCTCTGTCTATAGCATCAAGCGTAGTAACTACTGTCTCTGTCTCTGTCTATAGTATCAAGCGTAGTAACTACTGTCTCTGTCTCTGTCTATAGTTTCAAGCGTAGTAACTACTGTCTCTGTCTCTGTTTATAGCATCTAGCATAGTAACTACTGTCTCTGTCTCTGTCTATAGTATCAAGCGTAGTAACTACTGTCTCTGTCTATAGCATCAAGGGTAGTAACTACTGTCTCTGTCTATAGCATCAAGTGAAGTAACTGCTGTCTCTGTCTCTGTCTATAGCATCAAGCGTAGTAACTACTGTCTCTGTCTCTGTCTATAGCATCAAGCGTAGTAACTACTGTCTCTGTCTATAGTATCAAGTGTAGTAACTACTGTCTCTGTCTATAGTATCAAGTGTAGTCACTACTGTCTCTGTCTCTATCTATAGCATCAAGCGTAGTAACTACTGTCTCTGTCTATAGCATCAAGGGTAGTAACTACTGTCTCTGTCTATATCATCAAGAGTAGTAACTAATGTCTCTGTCTATAGCATCAAGTATAGTAACTACTGTCTCTGTCTATAGCATCAAGCGTAGTAACTACTGTCTCTGTCTCTGTCTATAGCATCAAGAGTAGTAACTACTGTCTCTGTCTCTGTCTATAGCATCAAGCGTAGTAACTACTGTCTCTGTCTCTGTCTATAGCATCAAGCGTAGTAACTGCTACATGGTGTGGGCTGGAGAGAGTACGAGTCCTGGTCAGGGTCGGAACAACAACGGTCTGGAGATTGGATGTCTGGTGGACACAGTTAACGGACTGCTAACCTTCACTGCCAACGGGAAGGAGCTCAGCACATACTACCAGGTGGCGACACAGCGCTGTTACCACATGGTCATCAACCTCCTATTGCTACATTGACATTATATTCATTTAGCAGACGGTCTGATCCAGAGTCACTTACAGTCAGTGAGTCATTTAGCAGACGGTCTGATCCAGAGTCACTTACAGTCAGTGAGTCATTTAGCAGACGCTCTGATCCAGAGTCACTTACAGTCTGGGAGTCATTTAGCAGACGCTCTGATCCAGAGTCACTTACAGTCAGTGAGTCATTTAGCAGACGCTCTGATCCAGAGTCACTTACAGTCAGTGAGTCATTTAGCAGACGCTCTGATCCAGAGTCACTTACAGTCAGTGAGTCATTTAGCAGACGCTCTGATCCAGAGTCACTTACAGTCAGGGAGTCATTTAGCAGACGCTCTGATCCAGAGTCACTTACAGTCAGGGAGTCATTTAGCAGACGCTCTGATCCAGAGTCACTTACAGTCTGGGAGTCATTTAGCAGACGCTCTGATCCAGAGTCACTTACAGTCAGTGAGTCATTTAGCAGACGCTCTGATCCAGAGTCACTTACAGTCAGTGAGTCATTTAGCAGACGCTCTGATCCAGAGTCACTTACAGTCAGTGAGTCATTTAGCAGACGCTCTGATCCAGAGTCACTTACAGTCAGTGAGTCATTTAGCAGACGCTCTGATCCGGAGTCACTTACAGTCAGTGAGTCATTTAGCAGACGCTCTGATCCAGAGTCACTTACAGTCAGTGAGTCATTTAGCAGACGCTCTGATCCAGAGTCACTTACAGTCAGGGAGTCATTTAGCAGACACTCTGATCCAGAGTCACTTACAGTCTGGGAGTCATTTAGCAGACGCTCTGATCCAGAGTCACTTACAGTCAGTGAGTCATTTAGCAGACGCTCTGATCCAGAGTCACTTACAGTCAGGGAGTCATTTAGCAGACACTCTGATTCAGAGTCACTTACAGTCTGGGAGTCATTTAGCAGACGCTCTGATCCGGAGTCACTTACAGTCAGTGAGTCATTTAGCAGACGCTCTGATCCAGAGTCACTTACAGTCAGGGAGTCATTTAGCAGACGCTCTGATCCAGAGTCACTTACAGTCAGGGAGTCATTTAGCAGACACTCTGATTCAGAGTCACTTACAGTCTGGGAGTCATTTAGCAGACACTCCTTGCTGACAATGTTGACCATGTACAGTCGTAGCCAAAGGTTTTGAGAATGACACAAATATAATTTTCACAAAGTTTTCTGCTTCAGAGTCTTTAGATATTTTTGTCAGATGTTACTATGAATACTGAAGTATAATTACAGGCATTTCATAAGTGTCAAAGGCTTTTATTGACATTTACATGAAGTTGATGCAAAGAGTCACTATTTGCAGTGTTGACCCTTATTTTTCAGAACCTCTGCAATCCACCCTGGCATGATGTCAATTAACTTCTGGGCCACATCCTGACTGATGGCAGCCCATTCTTGCATAATCAATGTTTGGAGTTTGTCAGAATTTGTGGGTTTTTGTTTGTCCACCTGCCTCTTGAGGATTGACCACAAGTTCTCAATGGGTTTAAGGTCTGGGGAGTTTCCTGACGATGGACCCAAAATATTGATGTTTTGTTCCTCGAGCCACTTAGTTATCACTATTGCTTTATGGCAAGGTGCTCCATCATGCTGGAAAAGGCATTGTTCGTCACCAAACTGTTCCTGGATGGTTGGGAGAAGTTGCTCTCGGAGAATGTGTTGGTACCATTATTTTTCATGGCTGTGTTCTTAGGCAAAATTGTGAGTGAACCCCACTCCCTTGGCTGAGAAGCAACCCCACACATGAATGGTCTCAGGATGCTTTACTGTTGGCATGACACAGGACTGATGGTAGTGCTCACCTTGTCTTCTCCGGACAAGCTTTTTACCGGATGCCCCAAACAATCGGAAAGGAGATTCATAAGAGAAAACGACTTTACCCCAGTCCTCAGCAGTTCAATATCTGTACCTTTTGCAGAATATCATTCTGTCCCTGATGTTTTTCCTGGAGAGAAGATGGTTCTTCTTTGCTGCCCTTCTTGACACCAGGCCATCCTCCAAATGTCTTCGCCTCACTGTGCGTGCAGATGCACTCACACCTGCCTGCTGCCATTCCTGAGCAAGCTCTGTACTGGGGGTGCCCCGATCCCGCAGCTGAATCAACTTTAGGAGACGGTCCTGGGGCTTTCTTGGGCGCCCTGAAGCCTTCTTCACAACAATTGAACCGCTCTCCTTTAAGTTCTTGGTGATCTGATAAATGGTTGATTTAGGTGCAATCTTACTGGCAGCAATATCCTTGCCTATGAAGGACTTTTTGTGCAAAGCAATGATGATAGCACGTGTTTCCTTGCAGGTAACCATGGTTGACAGAGGAAGAACAATGATTCCAAGCACCACCCTCCTTTTGAAGCTTCCAGTCTGTTATTTGAACTCAATCAGCATGACAGAGTGATCTCCAGCCTTGTCCTCGTCAGAACTCACACCTGTGTTAACGAGAGAATCACTGACATGATGTCAGCTGGTCCTTTTGTGGCAGGGCTGAAATGCAGCGGAAATGTTTTTGGGGGATTCAGTTAATTTGCATGGCAAAGAGGGACTTTGCAATTAATTGCAATTCATCTGATCACTCTTCATAACATTCTGGAGTATATGCAAATTGCCATCATACAAACTTGTTGTGAAAAGTGCAAATCAATCCCAGAACAACAGAAAAAGGACCTTGTGAAGATGCTGGGGGAACAGGTACAAAAGTATCTATATCCACAGTAGAACGAGTCCTATATCGATATAACCTGAAAGGCTGCTCAGCAAGGAAGAATCCACTGCTCCAAAACCGCCATAAAAAAGCCAGACTACGTTTTGCAACTGCACATGGGGACAAAGATCGTACTTTTTGGAGAAATGTACTCTGGTCTGATGAAACAGAAATATAACTGTTTGGCCATAATGACCATCGTTATGTTTGGAAGAAAAAGGGGGAGGCTTGCAAGCCGAAGAACACCATCCCAACTGTGAAGCACGCGGGTGGGAGCATCATGTTGTGAAATAATACGTTCTCTCTAATATTTTTCGGACATTTCACATTCTTAAAACAAAGTGGTGATCCTAACTGACCTAAAACAGGATTAAATGTCAGGAATTGTGAAAAACTTTAAATGTATTTGGCTAAGGTGTATGTAAAATTCTGACTTCAACTGTTAATGTGTTGACAATGTTGACCGTGTGTACAGTACAAGTGAAAAGTTTGGACACACCTACTCATTCAAGGGTTTTTCTTTATTTTTACTATTTTCTACATTGTAGAATAATAGTGAAGACATCAAAACTATGAAATAACACATATGGAATCATGTAGTAACCAAGAAAGTGTTAAACAAATCAAAAATATATTTTATATTTGAGATTCTTCAAAGTAGCCACCCTTTCTGGGATATTCGGGACAGTAGCCCGCCTCAACAACAGCCAGTGAAAGTGCAGGGCGCCAAATTCAAAACCACAAAAATCTCATAATTAAAATTCCTCAAGCATACAAGTATTTTACAGCATTTTAAAGATAAACTTCTCGTTAATCCAGCCACAGTTTCTGATTTCAAAAAAGCTTTATGGCGAAAGCACACCAAACGATTATGTTAGGTCAGAGCCTAGTCACAGAAAAACACAGCCATTTGTCCAGCCAAAGAGAGGAGTCACAAAAAGCAGAAATAGAGATAAAATGGCGTTATGTTCAGTAGTTCCAAAACATCCAGTGATTTTGCAGAGAGCCACATCAATTTAGAGAAATACAAGTGTACAACATTGAACTTTAGATAAACTTCTCCTTCTTCTTGTGTCAGATTTCAAAAAAGCTTTACCGAAAAAGCATGCAATAATCTGAGTACAGCGCTCAGACAACAAAACAGCCAAACAGATATCCGCCATGTTGTGCAATCAACAGAAGTCAGAAATAGCATTATAAACTTTCACTTATCTTTGATGATCTTCATCAGAATGCACTCCCAGGAATCCCAGTTCCACAATAAATGTTTGATTTGTTCGATTAAGTCCATCAATTTAAGGGCAATGCTACCAAATACTAATTGAGTGCATGTATACTTCTGACCCACTGGGAATGTGATGAAAGAAATCAAATCTGAAATAAATTGTTCTCTCTACTATTATTCTGACATTGGGCCCTGGTCAAAAGTAGTGTTCTATATAGGGAATAGGGCCCTGGTCAACAGTAGTGTTCTATATAGGGAATAGGGCCCTGGTCAACAGTAGTGTTCTATATAGGGAATAGGGTGCCATAGGGCTCTGGTCAACAGTAGTGTTCTATATAGGGAATAGGGCTCTGGTCAACAGTAGTGTACTATATAGGGAATAGGGCTCTGGTCAACAGTAGTGTTCTATATAGGGAATAGGGCTCTGGTCAACAGTAGTGTTCTATATAGGGAATAGGGCTCTGGTCAACAGTAGTGCTCTATATAGGGAATGGGGCTCTGGTCAACAGTAGTGCTCTATATAGGGAATAGGGCTCTGGTCAACAGTAGTGTTCTATATAGGGAATAGTGCTCTGGTCAACAGTAGTGGTCTATATAGGGAATAGTGCTCTGGTCTAAAGTAGTGTTCTATATAGGGAATAGTGCTCTGGTCTAAAGTAGTGTTATATATAGGGAATAGGGCTCTGGTCAACAGTAGTGGTCTATATAGGGAATAGTGCTCTGGTCTAAAGTAGTGTTATATATAGGGAATAGGGCTCTGGTCAACAGTAGTGGTCTATATAGGGAATAGTGCTCTGGTCTAAAGTAGTATTCTATATAGGGAATAGGGCTCTGGTCTAAAGTAGTGTTCTATATAGGGAATAGGGCTCTGGTCAACAGTAGTGTTCTATATAGGGAATAGGGCCCTGGTCAACAGTAGTGGTCTATATAGGGAATAGGGCTCTGGTCTAAAGTAGTGTTCTATATAGGGAATAGGGCTCTGGTCAACAGTAGTGTTCTATATAGGGAATAGGGCTCTGGTCTAAAGTAGTGTTCTATATAGGGAATAGGGCTCTGGTCAACAGTAGTGTTCTATATAGGGAATAGGGTGTGATTTGTCCATATCCTGTGTTTTAATAGCTGTGTCTCTGTGTTCTCTCTCTGCAGGTGGAGCCCAGTACCAAGCTGTTCCCTGCTGTGTTCGCTCAGGCCACCAGCCCCAGCATCTTTCAGTTTGAACTAGGACATATTAAGGTGAGCAGGAGGGAGGGACAGGACACACTATACGGCTCTGTACTGACAGGATGGAGAGCAGGAGGGAGGGACAGGACACACTATACGGCTCTGTACTGACAGGATGGAGAGCAGGAGGGAGGGACAGGACACACTATACGGCTCTGTACTGACAGGATGGAGAGCAGGAGGGAGGGACAGGACACACTATACGGCTCTGTACTGACAGGATGGAGAGCAGAAGGGAGGATCAGGACACACTATACGGCTCTGTACTGACAGGATGGAGAGCAGGAGGGAGGAACAGGACACACTATACGGCTCTGTACTGACAGGATGGAGAGCAGGAGGGAGGGACAGGACACACTATACGGCTCTGTACTGACAGGATGGAGAGCAGGAGGGAGGAACAGGACACACTATACGGCTCTGTACTGACAGGATGGAGAGCAGGAGGGAGGGACAGGACACACTATACGGCTCTGTACTGACAGGATGGAGAGCAGGAGGAACAGGACACACTATACGGCTCTGTACTGACAGGATGGAGAGCAGGCAGCCACAAATAGGGCTCAGATATGGGCTGCCTGGGAAAAGTCAACGTGGAGCTGTCTCCACTGGCTGTGAAAAGTTATGAGGTTTGTCTCTCTCTGTAGGCCTCTGAATGGCTTTCTTTGGTCGGAGCACCACTGATGAGACCTCTGTGTACTTCACGTACCTGTCTCTGCATCAGATCAGGTTATTCTTTAAACCACACACTAAGGATAGGTCACCCACAACGCTCCTGTCTCTGTGGGACTCTACAGACCTCTGCAGTAGCTCCAGGACTCTGACCTCTACAGTAGCTCCAGGACTCTGATCTCTACAGTAGCTCCAGGACTCTGATCTCTACAGTAGCTCCAGGACTCTGATCTCTACAGTAGCTCCAGGACTCTGACCTCTACAGTAGCTCCAGGACTCTGACCTCTACAGTAGCTCCAGGACTCTGATCTCTACAGTAGCTCCAGGACTCTGACCTCTACAGTAGCTCCAGGACTCTGACCTCTACAGTAGCTCCAGGACTCTGACCTCTACAGTAGCTCCAGGACTCTGACCTCTACAGTAGCTCCAGGACTCTGACCTCTACAGTAGCTCCAGGACTCTGACCTCTACAGTAGCTCCAGGACTCTGACCTCTACAGTAGCTCCAGGACTCTGATCTCTACAGTAGCTCCAGGACTCTGACCTCTACAGTAGCTCCAGGACTCTGACCTCTACAGTAGCTCCAGGACTCTGACCTCTACAGTAGCTCCAGGACTCTGACCTCTACAGTAGCTCCAGGACTCTGATCTCTACAGTAGCTCCAGGACTCTGACCTCTACAGTAGCTCCAGGACTCTGACCTCTACAGTAGCTCCAGGACTCTGACCTCTACAGTAGCTCCAGGACTCTGATCTCTACAGTAGCTCCAGGACTCTGATCTCTACAGTAGCTCCAGGACTCTGATCTCTACAGTAGCTCCAGGACTCTGATCTCTACAGTAGCTCCAGGACTCTGATCTCTACAGTAGCTCCAGGACTCTGACCTCTACAGTAGCTCCAGGACTCTGACCTCTACAGTAGCTCCAGGACTCTGATCTCTACAGTAGCTCCAGGACTCTGATCTCTACAGTAGCTCCAGGACTCTGATCTCTACAGTAGCTCCAGGACTCTGATCTCTACAGTAGCTCCAGGACTCTGACCTCTACAGTAGCTCCAGGACTCTGATCTCTACAGTAGCTCCAGGACTCTGATCTCTACAGTAGCTCCAGGACTCTGACCTCTACAGTAGCTCCAGGACTCTGACCTCTACAGTAGCTCCAGGACTCTGACCTCTACAGTAGCTCCAGGACTCTGACCTCTACAGTAGCTCCAGGACTCTGACCTCTACAGTAGCTCCAGGACTCTGATCTCTACAGTAGCTCCAGGACTCTGACCTCTACAGTAGCTCCAGGACTCTGACCTCTACAGTAGCTCCAGGACTCTGATCTCTACAGTAGCTCCAGGACTCTGACCTCTACAGTAGCTCCAGGACTCTGACCTCTACAGTAGCTCCAGGACTCTGACCTCTACAGTAGCTCCAGGACTCTGATCTCTACAGTAGCTCCAGGACTCTGATCTCTACAGTAGCTCCAGGACTCTGATCTCTACAGTAGCTCCAGGACTCTGATCTCTACAGTAGCTCCAGGACTCTGATCTCTACAGTAGCTCCAGGACTCTGATCTCTACAGTAGCTCCAGGACTCTGATCTCTACAGTAGCTCCAGGACTCTGACCTCTACAGTAGCTCCAGGACTCTGATCTCTACAGTAGCTCCAGGACTCTGATCTCTACAGTAGCTCCAGGACTCTGATCTCTACAGTAGCTCCAGGACTCTGATCTCTACAGTAGCTCCAGGACTCTGACCTCTACAGTAGCTCCAGGACTCTGATCTCTACAGTAGCTCCAGGACTCTGATCTCTACAGTAGCTCCAGGACTCTGATCTCTACAGTAGCTCCAGGACTCTGACCTCTACAGTAGCTCCAGGACTCTGACCTCTACAGTAGCTCCAGGACTCTGACCTCTACAGTAGCTCCAGGACTCTGACCTCTACAGTAGCTCCAGGACTCTGATCTCTACAGTAGCTCCAGGACTCTGACCTCTACAGTAGCTCCAGGACTCTGACCTCTACAGTAGCTCCAGGACTCTGACCTCTACAGTAGCTCCAGGACTCTGACCTCTACAGTAGCTCCAGGACTCTGATCTCTACAGTAGCTCCAGGACTCTGACCTCTACAGTAGCTCCAGGACTCTGACCTCTACAGTAGCTCCAGGACTCTGATCTCTACAGTAGCTCCAGGACTCTGATCTCTACAGTAGCTCCAGGACTCTGATCTCTACAGTAGCTCCAGGACTCTGATCTCTACAGTAGCTCCAGGACTCTGATCTCTACAGTAGCTCCAGGACTCTGATCTCTACAGTAGCTCCAGGACTCTGATCTCTACAGTAGCTCCAGGACTCTGATCTCTACAGTAGCTCCAGGACTCTGACCTCTACAGTAGCTCCAGGACTCTGACCTCTACAGTAGCTCCAGGACTCTGATCTCTACAGTAGCTCCAGGACTCTGATCTCTACAGTAGCTCCAGGACTCTGATCTCTACAGTAGCTCCAGGACTCTGATCTCTACAGTAGCTCCAGGACTCTGACCTCTACAGTAGCTCCAGGACTCTGATCTCTACAGTAGCTCCAGGACTCTGATCTCTACAGTAGCTCCAGGACTCTGACCTCTACAGTAGCTCCAGGACTCTGACCTCTACAGTAGCTCCAGGACTCTGACCTCTACAGTAGCTCCAGGACTCTGACCTCTACAGTAGCTCCAGGACTCTGACCTCTACAGTAGCTCCAGGACTCTGATCTCTACAGTAGCTCCAGGACTCTGACCTCTACAGTAGCTCCAGGACTCTGACCTCTACAGTAGCTCCAGGACCCTGACCTCTACAGTAGCTCCAGGACTCTGACCTCTACAGTAGCTCCAGGACTCTGATCTCTACAGTAGCTCCAGGACTCTGACCTCTACAGTAGCTCCAGGACTCTGACCTCTACAGTAGCTCCAGGACTCTGACCTCTACAGTAGCTCCAGGACTCTGATCTCTACAGTAGCTCCAGGACTCTGATCTCTACAGTAGCTCCAGGACTCTGATCTCTACAGTAGCTCCAGGACTCTGATCTCTACAGTAGCTCCAGGACTCTGATCTCTACAGTAGCTCCAGGACTCTGATCTCTACAGTAGCTCCAGGACTCTGACCTCTACAGTAGCTCCAGGACTCTGACCTCTACAGTAGCTCCAGGACTCTGATCTCTACAGTAGCTCCAGGACTCTGATCTCTACAGTAGCTCCAGGACTCTGATCTCTACAGTAGCTCCAGGACTCTGATCTCTACAGTAGCTCCAGGACTCTGACCTCTACAGTAGCTCCAGGACTCTGATCTCTACAGTAGCTCCAGGACTCTGATCTCTACAGTAGCTCCAGGACTCTGATCTCTACAGTAGCTCCAGGACTCTGACCTCTACAGTAGCTCCAGGACTCTGACCTCTACAGTAGCTCCAGGACTCCGATCTCTACAGTAGCTCCAGGACTCTGATCTCTACAGTAGCTCCAGGACTCTGATCTCTACAGTAGCTCCAGGACTCTGATCTCTACAGTAGCTCCAGGACTCTGACCTCTACAGTAGCTCCAGGACTCTGACCTCTACAGTAGCTCCAGGACTCTGACCTCTACAGTAGCTCCAGGACTCTGACCTCTACAGTAGCTCCAGGACTCTGACCTCTACAGTAGCTCCAGGACTCTGATCTCTACAGTAGCTCCAGGACTGTAAAGCCTGTTGTATGTTTCAATCCAAGTATTTATCGATCGGCACTTTTTGTAGGAGGTACAGTTATGTAAAGCCGTAGTTTGACCTTTGAAAGAGTGAT
Organism: Oncorhynchus kisutch; assembly: GCF_002021735.2. Taxonomy (NCBI): domain Eukaryota; kingdom Metazoa; phylum Chordata; class Actinopteri; order Salmoniformes; family Salmonidae; genus Oncorhynchus; species Oncorhynchus kisutch. The sequence continues at coordinate 292,474 of NW_022265686.1, read as the reverse complement.
GAAGTGAATTAGGTCCCTAACCCACAACCCTTCTATGTCACTAGAATGTCATGCCCCTGTCAGCGGGACTGTTTAAGAGTGAGAGGAGGAACTCCTGTCCCCTCCCAGAACCTAACCCTAACCCTGTCTGTTTCTATGTTACTAGAACGTCATGCCCCTGTCAGCGGGACTGTTTAAGAGTGAGAGGAGGAACTCCTGTCCCCAGTGTCCTCCCAGGCTGCATGTCCAGTTCCTGACCCCGGTGCTGTGGAGCAGGGTACCCAACCACTTCCTCAAGGTGGACGTATCCCGGGTCAACGACCGCCATGGATGGCTGGTCACCTGCTCTGAACCGCTCCAGTTCATGTCCCTGCATATACCTGAGGAGAACAGGTGATGACCCTGCCCTGTCCCACTCGTCAGGAGTGAGGAAGGGCTTTAAATATAGTACAACAATATCTGTCAAAAATGTAACGACCTATAGATTTTAAAATGTCTTATTAGAAATTAGTGCAGCGGTTAACGATTGCAGAGAAGGTGAATGATAGCAGAAAAGGGGAACGATAGCAGAGAAGGGGAACGATAGCAGAGAAGGGGAACGATAGCAGAGAAGGTGAACAATAGCAGAGAAGGGGAACGATAGCAGAGAAGGTGAACGATAGCAGAGAAGGGGAACGATAGCAGAGAAGGGGAACGACAGCAGAGAAGGGGAACGATAGCAGAGAAGGGGAACGATAGCAGAGAAGGTGAACGATAGCAAAGAAGGGGAACGGTAGCAGAACGATAGCAGAAAAGGGGAACGATAGCAGAGAAGGTGAACGATAGCAGAGAAAGTGAACGATAGCAGAGAAGGGGAACGATAGCAGAGAAGGTGAACGATAGCAAAGAAGGGGAACGATAGCAGAACGATAGCAGAAAAGGGGAACGATAGCAGAGAAGGGGAACGATAGCAGAGAAGGTGAACGATAGCAGAGAAGGTGAACGATAGCAGAGAAGGGGAACGATAGCAGAGAAGGTGAACGATAGCAGAGAAGGTGAACGATAGCAGAGAAGGGGAACGATAGCAGAAAAGGGGAATGATAGCAGAGAAGGGGAACGATAGCAGAAAAGGGGAATGATAGCAGAGAAGGGGAACGATAGCAGAAAAGGGGAACGATAGCAGAAAAGGAGAACGGTAGCAGAAAAGGAGAACGGTAGCAGAAAAGGGGAACGATAGCAAAGAAGGGGAACGATAGCAGAACGATAGCAGAGAAGGGGAACGATAGCAGAAAAGGGGAACGATAGCAGAAAAGGGGAATGATAGCAGAGAAGGGGAACGATAGCAGAAAAGGGGAATGATAGCAGAGAAGGGGAACGATAGCAGAAAAGGGGAACGATAGCAGAAAAGGAGAACGGTAGCAGAAAAGGAGAACGGTAGCAGAAAAGGGGAACGATAGCAAAGAAGGGGAACGATAGCAGAACGATAGCAGAGAAGGGGAACGATAGCAGAAAAGGGGAACGATAGCAGAAAAGGGGAATGATAGCAGAAAAGGGGAACGATAGCAGAAAAGGGGAATGATAGCAGAAAAGGGGAACGATAGCAGAAAAGGGGAATGATAGCAGAAAAGGGGAACGATAGCAGAAAAGGGGAATGATAGCAGAAAAGGGGAACGATAGCAGAAAAGGGGAATGATAGCAGAAAAGGGGTACGATAGCAGAGAAGGTGAACGATAGCAGAAAAGGGGAACGATAGCAGAACGATAGCAGAGAAGGGGAACGATAGCAGAAAAGGGGAACGATAGCAGAAAAGGGGAACGATAGCAGAGAAGGTGAACGATAGCAGAAAAGGGGAACGATAGCAGAAAAGGGGAACGATAGCAGAAAAGGGGAATGATAGCAGAGAAGGTGAACGATAGCAGAAAAGGGGAACGATAGCAGAAAAGGGGAACGATAGCAGAAAAGGGGAACGAAAGCAGAAAAGGTGAACAAAGGTGAACGATAGCAGAACGTATGATGTATGATGTATGACGTATGACGTATGACGTATGACGTATGACGTATGATGTATGATGTATGATGTATGAGAAGCAATAAAATGTTGTTGCAATCAGGAAGTTCCTCACTAAGCTGTATGTCAGTTTATTAACCTTCTGTGTCCCCCTCCTCCTTTTTATCATCCTCCTCCTCTACCGACCCTCCTCCTCCCCCTCTTCCTCCTCCTCCTCTACCTCCCCCCGCCTCCCCCTCTCCCCCTCCTCCTTTTTATCATCCTCCACCTCCCCCTCTTCCTCCTCCTCCTCTACCGACCCCCGCCTCCCCCTCTCCCCCTCCTCCTTTTATCATCCTCCTCCTCTACCGACCCCCTCCTCCTCCCCCTCTTCCTCCTCCTCCTCTACCTCCCACCGCCTCCCCCTCTCCCCCTCCTCCTCCTCTACCTCTTTCCCCCTCCCCCTCCTCCTCCACCTCTACCTCTCCCCCTCGTCCTCTACCTCTCCCCCTCTTCCTCTACTTCTCTCCTCCTCCCCATCCTCCTCCTCTACCTCTCCCCCTCTTCCTCTACCTCTCTCCTCCTCCCCATCCTCCTCCTCTACCTCTCCTCCTCCTCTCCCCCTCCTCCTCCTCTACCTCTCCTCCTCCTCTACCTCTCCCCCTCCTCCTCCTCCTCTACCTCTCCTCCTCTACCCCTCCCCCTCCTCCACCACCTCTACCTCTCCCCCTCCTCCTCCTCTACCTATCCCCCTCCCCCTCCTCCACCTCCTCTACCTCTCCCCCTCCTCCTCCTCTACCCCTCCCCCTCCTCCACCTCCTCTACCTCTCCCCCTCCTCCTTTTCTACCTCCTCCTCTACCTCTCCCCCTCCTCTTCCCCCTCCTCCTCTACTGCTCCGCCTCTCCCCCTTCTCCTCCCCTCTCCCCCTTCTCCTCCCCTCTCCCCCTCCTCCTCCTCTACCTATCCGCCCTCCTCCTCCTCTACCTCTCCCCCTCTTCCTCCTCCTCCTTCTCCTCTTCCTCCTCCACCTCCCCCTTGTCATCCTCCTCCCCCTACTCTTCCTCCTCCTCCTCATCTTCCTCCTCCTTTTCCTCCTCTTCCTACTCCTCCTTGTAATCTTCCTCCTCTTCCTCCTTCCCCTTGTCATCTTTCTTCCCCTCCTCGTCCTCCCCCCCTCTCCTCCTCTTCCTCCTCTCTCCTCCTCCTCCTCCTCCTCCCCAGGTCAGTTGATATCCTGGAGTTGACTGAGCAGAAGGATCTGTTGAAGTTCCACTACCATACTCTGAGGTTGTACTCTGCTGTGTGCGCTCTGGGGAACAACCGTGTGGCCCACGCCCTCTGCTCCCATGCCGACGAGGCACAGCTGCTCTACGCCATAGAGAACAAGTACATGCCTGGTCTCCTCAGGACTGGATACTACGACCTGCTCATAGACATCCACCTCAGGTAGCTAGCCCACAGGTTAGAGAGGTGGGCCAGGAACCGGAATGTTGCTAGTTTTTCAGTTTTTGCCTAAAATGACATACCCATATCTAACTGCCTGTAGCTCAGGACCTGAAGCACGGATATGCACATTCTTGGAACCGTTTCAAAGGAAACATTTTGAAGTTTTTGGAAATGTGAAATTAATGTAAGAGAATATAACACATTAGATCTGGTAGAAGATAATACAAAGAAAAAAACAACTGTTGTTTTGTTTGTTTGTTTTTGTACCATCAAATCAAATCAAATTTATTTATATAGCCCTTCGTACATCAGCTGATATCTCAAAGTGCTGTACAGAAACCCAGCCTAAAACCCTAAACAGCAAGCAATGCAGGTGTAGAAGCACGGTGGCTAGGAAAAACTCCCTAGAAAGGCCAAAACCTAGGAAGAAACCTAGAGAGGAACCAGGCTATGTGGGGTGGCCAGTCCTCTTCTGGCTGTGCCGGGTGGAGATTATAACAGAACATGGCCAAGATGTTCAATGTTCATAAATGACCAGCATGGTCGAATAATAATAAGGCAGAACAGTTGAAACTAGAGCAGCAGCACAGTCAGGTGGAAGTTGAAACTGGAGCAGCAGCATGGCCAGGTGGACTGGGGACAGCAAGGAGTCATCATGTCAGGTAGTCCTGGGGCATGGTCCTAGGGCTCAGGTCCTCCGAGAGAGAGAAAGAAAGAGAGAAGGAGAGAATTAGAGAACGCACACTTAGATTCACACAGGACACCGAATAGGACAGGAGAAGTACTCCAGATATAACAAACTGACCCCAGCCCCCCGACACATAAACTACTGCAGCATAAATACTGGAGGCTGAGACAGGACCATCATCTCTGAAATGCAAGAGAAAGGCCATATTGTATTATTCTAGCCGAGGAGCAATTTAGATTTTGGCCGCTAGATGGCAGCAGTGTATGTGCAAAGTTTTAGCCTGATCCAATGAACCATTGCATTTCTATTTTGTATCAAGACTGCCCAAATGTGCCTAATTGGTTTATTAATAACTTTTCAAGTTCATAACTGTGCACTCTCCTCAAACAATAGCATGGTATTCTTTCACTGTAATAGCTACTGTAAATTAGACAGTGCAGTGAGATTAACAATAATTTAATCTTTCTGCCCATATCAGACATGTCTATGTCCTGGGAAATGTTCTTGTTACTTACAACCTCATGCTAATCGCATTAGCCTACGTTAGCTCAACCTTATGCTAATCACATTAGCCTACGTTAGTTCAACCTCATGCTAATCGCATTAGCCTACGTTAGTTCAACCTCATGCTAATCGCATTAGCCTACGTTAGCTCAACCTCATGCTAATCACATTAGCCTACGTTAGTTCAACCTCATGCTAATCACATTAGCCTACGTTAGCTCAACCTCATGCTAATCACATTAGCCTACGTTAGCTCAACCTCATGCTAATCACATTAGCCTACGTTAGCTCAACCTCATGCTAATCACATTAGCCTACGTTAGCTCAACCGTCCGGTGGGTGGGACACCGATCTGTAGAGATCCTTATTAAGTCCCGGTTGTTGAAAAAAATGGAGACTGAACTGGCTACAGGTGGGCTGCTGGTGTCAGATCTACCATTGTGCCCTTGAGCAAGGCACTTACCCACCACAACATGCTCTACATCCAGGGGTTCTTCTCATAGTGTGGGGGTAAAAAAAGGCAGAGGATTCATTCCTGTTCTAACCAAATGGACAATAAACCGATTTATTCTATCCTCAGTACCTATGCAACGGCGCGTCTCATGATGAACAATGAATACATCGTCCCCATGACGGACGAGACCAAGTCCATCACTCTGTTCCCCGACGAGACCAAGAAGCACGGCCTGCCAGGGATCGGCCTGAGCACCTCTCTCCGCCCCCGAATGCACTTCTCCTCCCCCTCCTTCATCTGCAGCGGAGCCGACTGCTTCCAGTTCAGCCCCGAGTTCCCCCTGGACGTCCTGAAGACCAAGACCATAGAGATGCTGACGGAGGCGGTGAGCGAGGGGAGTCTACACGTCAGAGATCCTATAGGGGGCAGCACCGAGTTCCTGTTCGTTCCTCTCATTAAGTTGTTCTATACCTTACTGATCATGGGAGTGTTCCATAACGGAGACCTGAAGAACATTCTACAACTGATAGAACCCAGCGTGTTCTCAGAGGGAGGGGACACGCCCCCGGACACGCCCCCGGACACGCCCGAGAGTGATGTCACAAAGGGAGGAAGAGGAGGGGAGGGGCCTGGAGGAGAGGAGAGGACAGGGAAGGTGCCTAAAGGACTGCTCCAGATGAAACTCCCAGAGCCTGTCAAACTGCAGGTACGCAAGGCACACTGAACATGATATTTGCAAATCAAATGGTATTTGTCACATGCTGACTGAAATGCTGACTTACAAGCCCTTAACCAACAATGCAGTTTTAATAAAAATGTATGTTAAGTAAAACATAATTAAAGAGCAGCAGTAAAATAACAGTAGTGAGGTTTTGTACAGGGGGCACCGGTTAGTCAAGGTAATATGTACATGTAGGTAGAGGTAAAGTGACTATCCATAGATAATAACAGAGAGTAGCAGCAGGGTAAAAGAGGGGTCTGGGTAGTCCAGGGGGCACCGGTTAGTCAAGGTAATTGAGGTAATATGTACATGTAGGTAGAGGTAAAGTGACTATGCATAGATAATAACAGAGAGTAGCAGCAGGGTAAAAGAGGGGTCTGGGTAGTCCAGGGGGCACCGGTTAGTCAAGGTAATTGAGGTAATATGTACATGTAGGTAGAGGTAAAGTGACTATGCATAGATAATAACAGAGAGTAGCAGCAGGGTAAAAGAGGGGTCTGGGTAGTCCAGGGGGCACCGGTTAGTCAAGGTAATTGAGGTAATATGTACATGTAGGTAGAGGTAAAGTGACTATCCATAGATAATAACAGAGAGTAGCAGCAGGGTAAAAGAGGGGTCTGGGTAGTCCAGGGGGCACCGGTTAGTCAAGGTAATTGAGGTAATATGTACATGTAGGTAGAGGTAAAGTGACTATGCATAGATAATAACAGAGAGTAGCAGCGGCGTAACGGGGCTGGGGGGAACACTGCCAATAGTCTGGATTTGATTAGACGTTCAGGAGTCTTATGGCTTGGGGGTAGAAGATGTTTAGAAGCCTCTTGGTTCTAGACTTGGTGCTCCGGTACCGCTTGCTGTGCTGTAGCAGAGAGAACAGTCTATGACTAGGGTGGCTGGAGTCTTTGACAATTTTTAGGGCTTTCGTCTGGCACCGCCTGGTATAGAGGTCCTGGATGACAGGAAGCTTGGCCCCAGTGATGTACTGGGCCGTACGCACTACCCTCTGTAGTACTCTGCTGCCTGCCTGCTGAGTACTCGTTGTTAACCAGACTGTGTCTCTCTAGATGTGCTGCCTGCTGAGTACTCATTGTTAACCGGACTGTGTCTCTCTAGATGTGCTGCCTGCTGAGTACTTGTTGTTAACAGGACTGTGTCTCTCTAGATGTGCTGCCTGCTGAGTACTCGTTGTTAACCGGACTGTGTCTCTCTAGATGTGCTGCCTGCTGAGTACTTGTTGTTAACAGGACTGTGTCTCTCTAGATGTGCTGCCTGCTGAGTACTCGTTGTTAACAGGACTGTGTCTCTCTAGATGTGCCACCTGCTCCAGTACCTGTGTGACTGTCAGGTGCGCCACCGTATCGAGGCGGTGGTGGGCTTCAGCGATGACTTCGTGGCTCATCTCCAGGACAACCAGCGGTTCCGCTATAACGAGGTCATGCAGGCGCTCAACATGTCGGCTGCCCTGACTGCCAGGAAGACCAAAGAGTTCAGATCTCCTCCTCAGGAACAGGTAGATCAATCAGTCAGTCAATCAGTTAGGGTAGGGTTAGGGTTTGGTTAAGGGTTAGGGTTAGGATAAGTGTTAAGGTTAGGGTTAGGATAAGGGTTAGGGTTAAGATAAGGGTTAAGGTTAGGATAAGGGTTAAGGTTAAGGTTAGGGTTTGGATAAGGGTTAGGGTTAGGATAAGGGTTAAGATAAGGGTTAAGGTTAGGATAAGGGTTAAGGTTAAGGTTAGGGTTTGGATAAGGTTAGGGTTTGGTTAAGGGTTAGGGTTAGGATAAGGGTTAAGGTTTGGATAAGTTTAGGGTTAGGATAGGGTTTGGTTAAGGGTTAGGGTTAGGATAAGGGTTAAGGTTAGGGTTAGTAGTTAGTAGTTAGTTGAATTGTTACTGATAGTCTATAGAGTATCTATAGATGGACTTTCCAGATAAAACATTACCCAAGTATCTTCTGTTAAATGAAGCTCTTTCACCAGTCTGTTAAATGAAGCTCTTTCACCAGTCTGTTAAATGAAGCTCTTTCACCAGTCTGTTAAATGAAGCTCTTTCACCAGTCTGTTAAATGAAGCTCTTTCACCAGTCTGTTAAATGAAGCTCTTTCACCAGTCTGTTAAATGAAGCTCTTTCACCAGTCTGTTAAATGAAGCTCTTTCACCAGTCTGTTAAATGAAGCTCTTTCACCAGTCTGTTAAATGAAGCTCTTTCACCAGTCTGTTAAATGAAGCTCTTTCACCAGTCTGTTAAATGAAGCTCTTTCACCAGTCTGTTAAATGAAGCTCTTTCACCAGTCTGTTAAATGAAGCTCTTTCACCAGTCTGTTAAATGAAGCTCTTTCGCCAGTTTGTTAAATTAAGCTCTTTCACCAGTCTGTTAAATGAATACTTAACCAATCAGGGCCATGAGTTTGTTGACCAGGTTGGTACCGTTCAGTGATGTTCTCCTCTCAGATCAACATGCTGCTGAGCTTTAAGGACGAGAAGGTGGACTGTCCCTGTCCAGAACACATCAGAGAACAGCTTGTAGACTTCCATGAGGACCTGATGACACACTGTGGTATGTCTGTTTAACACTGTAGCACTGGGACACCTCCGATTTAGTTTCTTTACCATAACCAGGAGAGCCAAGAACAGCTTGGCTCGGTTTGGCTCAGTTGTGAGCTTCATTGAAGTCATTACCCAGGCCAGCCAAGTACAGCTTGGCTCGGTTTGGCTTAGTTGTGAGCTTCATTGAAGTCATTACCCAGGCCAGCCAAGTACAGCTTGGCTCGGTTTGGCTTAGTTGTGAGCTTCATTGAAGTCATTACCCAGGCCAGCCAAGTACAGCTCGGCTCGGCTTGGTTTGGCTCAGTTGTGAGCTTCATTGAAGTCATTACCCAGGCCAGCCAATTACAGCTCGGATCGGCTCGGATTGGCTCAGTTGTGAGCTTCATTGAAGTCATTACCCAGGCCAGCCAATTACAGCTCGGATCGGCTCGGTTTGGCTCAGTTGTAAAGCCTCATTGAAGTCATTACCCAGCCCAGCCAAGAATAGCTCGGCTCGGCTTGGTTTGGCTCAGTTGTGAGCTTCATTGAAGTCATTATGGTGACCTTGAATTCATATCTTAACGGTATTAAACCCAGTAGTGAGTTGACCTTGAATTCATATCTTAGTGGTATTAAACCCAGTAGTGAGTTGACCTTGAATTCATATCTTAACGGTATTAAACCCAGTAGTGAGTTGACCTTGAATTAATCTCTTAACGGTATTCAACCCAGAGTTAACACGCTACCTGTCCTTCTGTCGTCAGGCATAGAGATCGACGAGGACAAGCTGAACGAGGCAGACAGTGACTTCACCATCCGAGGAAGACTCATGTCTCTGGTGGAGAAGGTGGTCTACCTGAAGAAAAAGATGACTTTCATGCCGAAGAACAAGAAGAAAGATAAGAAACCCAGTAAGCCTTCTCTCTGTAGGACACAGTGTTACAGACAGCCTTCTCTCTGTAGGATACAGTGTTACAGACAGCCTTCTCTCTGTAGGACACAGTGTTACAGACAGCCTTCTCTCTGTAGGATACAGTGTTACAGACAGCCTTCTCTCTGTAGGACACAGTGTTACAGACAGCCTTCTCTCTGTAGGACACAGTGTTACAGACAGCCTTCTCTCTGTAGGACACAGTGTTACAGACAGCCTTCTCTCTGTAGGACACAGTGTTACAGACAGCCTTCTCTCTGTAGGACACAGTGTTACAGACAGCCTTCTCTCTGTAGGACACAGTGTTACAGACAGCCTTCTCTCTGTAGGACACAGTGTTACAGACAGCCTTCTCTCTGTAGGACACAGTGTTACAGACAGCCTTCTCTCTGTAGGACACAGTGTTACAGACAGCCTTCTCTCTGTAGGACACAGTGTTACAGACAGCCTTCTCTCTGTAGCACACAGTGTTACAGACAGCCTTCTCTCTGTAGGACACAGTGTTACAGACAGCCTTGTCTCTGTAGGACACAGTGTTACAGACAGCCTTCTCTCTGTAGGACACAGTGTTACAGACAGCCTTCTCTCGGTAGGACTTAGTGTTACAGACAGCCTTCTCTCTGTAGGACACAGTGTTACAGACAGCCTTCTCTCTGTAGGACACAGTGTTACAGACAGCCTTCTCTCTGTAGGACACAGTGTTACAGACAGCCTTCTCTCTGTAGGACACAGTGTTACAGACAGCCTTCTCTCTGTAGGACACAGTGTTACAGACAGCCTTCTCTCTGTAGGACACATTGTTACAGACAGCCTTCTCTCTGTAGGACACAGTGTTACAGACAGCCTTCTCTCTGTAGGACACAGTGTTACAGACAGCCTTCTCTCTGTAGGACACAGTGTTACAGACAGCCTTGTCTCTGTAGGACACAGTGTTACAGACAGCATTCTCTCTGTAGGACACAGTCTGGCATCAGGTATGAGTTGATTAGACAGCACTAACAGATCTGGCATCAGGTATGAGTTGATTAGACAGCACTAACAGATCTGGCATCAGGTATGAGTTGATTAGACAGCACTAACAGTCTGGCATCAGGTATGAGTTGATTAGACAGCACAAACAGATCTGGCATCAGGTATGAGTTGATTAGACAGCACTACAGATCTGGCATCAGGTATGAGTTGATTAGACAGCACTAACAGATCTGGCATCAGGTATGAGTTGATTAGACAGCACTAACAGTCTGACATCAGGTATGAGTTGATTAGACAGCACTAACAGATCTGGCATCAGGTATGAGTTGATTAGACAGCACCAACTGATCTGGCATCAGGCTGGTCCTATTCTGGGTCTGTCTGTCTGTCTCTCTGTCTCTCTGTCTCTCTCTCTCTCTCTCTCTCTGTCTGAATAGAGAGAGTAGACCATTTGTCCTTGTCCCAGTGCTTTGCTGTGTGTTTGACCGCGGTGCGTTGCCTCCGGTCCTTCAGGCACGTTGCAGCAGCTGATCAGTGAGACCATGGTACGCTGGGCCCAGGAGAGCATCATGGAGGACCCAGAGCTGATCAGAGCCATGTTTGTCTTACTCCACCGTCAGTACGACGGCATCGGGGGCCAGGTCCGGGCCCTGCCCAAGGCCTACACCATCAACTCAGTCTCCGTGGAGGACACCATCAAACTGCTGGCGTCGCTGGGACAGATCAGATCGCTGTTGTCTGTACGCATGGGGCGTGAGGAAGAGAAACTGATGATCAGAGGGCTGGGGTAAGGGCTCTACACTACATACTACACACTACATACTACACACTACATACTACGCACTACATACTAACTGGGGTAAGGGCTCTACACTACATACTACATACTACACAACACACTACATACTACATACTACACACTACACACTACACACTACACACTACATACTACACACTACACACTACACACTACACACTACATACTACATACTACACACTACACACTACACACTACACACTACATACTACACACTACATACTACACACTACATACTACATACTACACACTACATACTAACTGGGGTAAGGGCTCTACACTACATACTACACACTACACACTACATACTACACACTACATACTACATACTACATACTACACACTACATACTACACACTGCACACTACATACTACATACTACACACTACATACTACACACTACACACTACACTCTACATACTACACACTACATACTACATACTACACACTACACACTACATACTACACACTACACACTACACACTACATACTACACACTACATACTACACACTACATACTACACACTACATACTAACCCTTCAGCATGGGGCGTGAGGAGGAGAAACTGATGATCAGAGGGCTGGGGTAAGAGCTCTACACTACATACTACATACTACACACTACATACTACACACTACACACTACATACTACACACTACATACTACACACTACATACTACACACTACACACTACATACTACACACTACATACTACACACTACATACTACATACTAACTGGGGTAAGGGCTCTACACTACACACTACACACTACACACTACACACTACACACTACATACTACACACTACATACTACACACTACATACTACACACAACACACTACATACTACACACTACATACTACACACTACATACTACACACTACACACTACATACTACACACTACACACTACATACTACACACTACACACTACATACTACATACTACACACTACATACTACACACTACATACTACACACTACATACTACATACTACATACTACACACTACACACTACATACTACACACTACATACTACACACTACATACTACACACTACATACTACACACTACATACTACACACTACACACTACACACTACACACTACACACTACACACTACATACTAACTGGGGTAAGGGCTCTACACTACACACTACACACTACATACTAACTGGGGTAAGGGCTCTACACTACACACTACTTGTTTACCTGCCTGTCTCTTGGTCTGGTCTCTCTACAGAGACATCATGAACAACAAGGTGTTCTACCAGCATCCTAACCTGATGAGAGCTCTGGGAATGCATGAGACTGTCATGGAGGTGATGGTTAACGTCCTGAGTGGAGGGGAATCCAAGGTAACTGCTCATAAGGGTGTGTGTGTGTTGTTTGAAGGAGGGTTTATTTTTTCTAATTATATTTGTTCCATCTATGTATTTTTGATCAGTTTTACTAGTCCAACACTCTAACCACTAGGTTATCCTGCCTCCTCTACACTCTAACCACTAGGTTACCCTGCCTCCTCTACACTCTAACCACTAGGTTACCCTGCCTCCTCTACACTCTAACCACTAGGTTACCCTGCCTCCTCTACACTCTAACCACTAGGTTACCCTGCCTCCTCTACACTCTAACCACTAGGTTACCCTGCCTCCTCTACACTCTAACCACTAGGTTACCCTGCCTCCTCTACACTCTAACCACTAGGTTACCCTGCCTCCTCTACACTCTAACCACACCACTAGGTTACCCTGCCTCCTCTACACTCTAACCACTAGGTTACCCTGCCTCCTCTACACTCTAACCACTAGGTTACCCTGCCTCCTCTACACTCTAACCACTAGGCTACCCTGCCTCCTCTACACTCTAACCACTAGGTTACCCTGCCTCCTCTACACTCTAACCACTAGGTTACCCTGCCTCCTCTACACTCTAACCACTAGGCTACCCTGCCTCCTCTACACTCTAACCACTAGGTTACCCTGCCTCCTCTACACTCTAACCACTAGGCTACCCTGCCTCCTCTACACTCTAACCACTAGGCTACTCTGCCTCCTCTACACTCTAACCACTAGGCTACCCTGCCGCCTCTACACTCTAACCACTAGGCTACCTGCAGCCTCTACACTCTAACCACTAGGTTACCCTGCCTCCTCTACACTCTAACCACTAGGCTACCCTGCCTCCTCTACACTCTAACCACTAGGTTACCCTGCCTCCTCTACACTCTAACCACTAGGTTACCCTGCCTCCTCTACACTCTAACCACTAGGCTACCTGCAGCCTCTACACTCTAACCACTAGGCTACCCTGCCGCCTCAACACTCTAACCACTAGGCTACCTGCAGCCTCTACACTCTAACCACTAGGCTAGCCTGCCGCCTCTACACTCTAACCACTAGGTTACCCTGCCTCCTCTACACTCTAACCACTAGGTTACCCTGCCTCCTCTACACTCTAACCACTAGGTTACCCTGCCTCCTCCACACTCTAACCACTAGGTTACCCTGCCTCCTCTACACTCTAACCACTAGGTTACCCTGCCTCCTCTACACTCTAACCACTAGGTTACCCTGCCTCCTCTACACTCTAACCACTAGGTTACCCTGCCTCCTCTACACTCTAACCACTAGGCTACCCTGCCGCCTCTACACTCTAACCACTAGGCTACCCTGCCTCCTCTACACTCTAACCACTAGGCTACCTGCCTCCTCTACACTCTAACCACTAGGTTACCCTGCCTCCTCTACACTCTAACCACTAGGTTACCCTGCCTCCTCTACACTCTAACCACTAGGTTACCCTGCCTCCTCTACACTCTAACCACTAGGCTACCCTGCCTCCTCTACAGTCTAACCACTAGGTTACCCTGCCTCCTCTACACTCTAACCACTAGGTTACCCTGCCTCCTCTACACTCTAACCACTAGGCTACCTGCAGCCTCTACACTCTAACCACTAGGCTACCCTGCCTCCTCTACACTCTAACCACTAGGTTACCCTGCCTCCTCTACACTCTAACCACTAGGTTACCCTGCCTCCTCTACACTCTAACCACTAGGCTACCCTGCCTCCTCTACACTCTAACCACTAGGCTACCCTGCCTCCTCTACACTCTAACCACTAGGCTACCCTGCCGCCTCTACACTCTAACCACTAGGCTACCCTGCCTCCTCTACACTCTAACCACTAGGTTACCCTGCCTCCTCTACACTCTAACCACTAGGCTACCCTGCCTCCTCTACACTCTAACCACTAGGCTACCCTGCCTCCTCTACACTCTAACCACTAGGCTACCCTGCCGCCTCTACACTCTAACCACTAGGCTACCCTGCCTCCTCTACACTCTAACCACTAGGCTACCCTGCCTCCTCTACACTCTAACCACTAGGCTACCCTGCCTCCTCTACACTCTAACCACTAGGCTACCCTGCCGCCTCTACACTCTAACCACTAGGCTACCCTGCCTCCTCTACACTCTAACCACTAGGTTACCCTGCCTCCTCTACACTCTAACCACTAGGCTACCCTGCCTCCTCTACACTCTAACCACTAGGCTACCCTGCCTCCTCTACACTCTAACCACTAGGCTACCCTGCCGCCCTCATCAGTTTTGATCAGTTTTGATTTAGCATCAGGTTCAACCAGTCCCTATAACACTTCACCATGTAAAAGGCCAAACTGATCCCAGATCAGCACTCTGAGCTGCGTTGGGCATCAGGTTCAACCAGTCCCTATAACACTAAACTATGTAAAAGGTAAAACTGATCCCAGATCAGCACTCTGAGCTGCGTTGTGCCCAGATGTCATGTCATTGGTGATTGATAGTTTATTGATGTCATGTCATTGTTGATTGATAATTCATTGATATCATTAGTGATTGATATCATTAGTGATTGATATCATGAGTGATTGATAGTTTATTGATTAACATTACTAACGTCACTTCCTGTCCCGTTCACTGTGTAACTAACGTCACTTCCTGTCCCGTTCGCTGTGTAACACTTCTAACGTCACTTCCTGTCCCGTTCACTGTGTAACTAACGTCACTTCCTGTCCCGTTCACTGTGTAACTAACGTCACTTCCTGTCCCGTTCACTGTGTAACACTTCTAACGTCACTTCCTGTCCCGTTCACTGTGTAACTAACATCACTTCCTGTCCCGTTCACTGTGTAACTAACGTCACTTCCTGTCCCGTTCACTGTGTAACTAACGTCACTTCCTGTCCCGTTCACTGTGTAACTAACGTCACTTCCTGTCCGTTCACTGTGTAACTAACGTCACTTCCTGTCCCGTTCACTGTGTAACTAACGTCACTTCCTGTCCCGTTCACTGTGTAACTAACGTCACTTCCTGTCCCGTTCACTGTGTAACTAACGTCACTTCCTGTCCCGTTCGCTGTGTAACACTTCTAACGTCACTTCCTGTCCCGTTCACTGTGTAACTAACGTCACTTCCTGTCCCGTTCACTGTGTAACTAACGTCACTTCCTGTCCCGTTCACTGTGTAACACTTCTAACGTCACTTCCTGTCCCGTTCACTGTGTAACTAACATCACTTCCTGTCCCGTTCACTGTGTAACTAACGTCACTTCCTGTCCCGTTCACTGTGTAACTAACGTCACTTCCTGTCCCGTTCACTGTGTAACTAACGTCACTTCCTGTCCGTTCACTGTGTAACTAACGTCACTTCCTGTCCCGTTCACTGTGTAACTAACGTCACTTCCTGTCCCGTTCACTGTGTAACTAACGTCACTTCCTGTCCCGTTCACTGTGTAACATTACTAACGTCACTTCCTGTCCCGTTCACTGTGTAACTAACGTCACTTCCTGTCCCGTTCACTGTGTAACTAACGTCACTTCCTGTCCCGTTCACTGTGTAACTAACGTCACTTCCTGTCCCGTTCACTGTGTAACTAACGTCACTTCCTGTCCCGTTCACTGTGTAACTAACGTCACTTCCTGTCCCGTTCACTGTAAAAGGTAAAACTGATCCCAGATCAGCACTCTGAGCTGCGTTGTGCCCAGATGTCATGTCATTAGTGATTGATAGTTTATTGATGTCATGTCATTGTTGATTGATAATTCATTGATATCATTAGTGATTGATATCATTAGTGATTGATAGTTTATTGATATCATTAGTGAATGATATCATGAGTGATTGATAGTTCATTGACATTACTAATGTCACTTCCTGTCCCGTTCACTGTGTAACTAACGTCACTTCCTGTCCCGTTCACTGTGTAACTGACGTCACTTCCTGTCCCGTTCACTGTGTAACATTACTAACGTCACTTCCTGTCCCGTTCACTGTGTAACTAACGTCACTTCCTGTCCCGTTCACTGTGTAACATTACTAACGTCACTTCCTGTCCCGTTCACTGTGTAACTAACGTCACTTCCTGTCCCGTTCACTGTGTAACTAACGTCACTTCCTGTCCCGTTCACTGTAAAAGGTCAAACTGATCCCAGATCAGCACTCTGAGCTGCGTTGTGCTCAGATGTCATGTCATTAGTGATTGATAGTTTATTGATGTCATGTCATTGTTGATTGATAGTTTATTGATATCATTAGTGATTCACTGTGTAACATTACTAACGTCACTTCCTGTCCCGTTCACTGTGTAACTAACGTCACTTCCTGTCCCGTTCACTGTGTAACTAACGTCACTTCCTGTCACGTTCACTGTGTAACTAATGTCACTTCCTGTCCCGTTCACTGTGTAACTAACGTCACTTCCTGTCCCGTTCACTGGGTAACACTTCTAACGTCACTTCCTGTCCCTTTCACTGTGTAACGAACGTCACTTCCTGTCCCGTTCACTGTGTAACTAACATCACTTCCTGTCCCGTTCACTGTGTAACTAACGTCACTTCCTGTCCCGTTCACTGTGTAACTAACGTCACTTCCTGTCCCATTCACTGTGTAACATTACTAACGTCACTTTCTGTCCCGTTCACTGTGTAACTAACGTCACTTCCTGTCCCGTTCACTGTGTAACTAACGTCACTTCCTGTCCCATTCACTGTGTAACTAACATCACTTCCTGTCCCGTTCACTGTGTAACTAACGTCACTTCCTGTCCCGTTCACTGTGTAACTAACGTCACTTCCTGTCTCGTTCACTGTGTAACTAACGTCACTTCCTGTCCCGTTCACTGTGTAACTAACGTCACTTCCTGTCCCGTTCACTGTGTAACTAACGTCACTTCCTGTCCCGTTCACTGTGTAACTAACGTCACTTCCTGTTCCGTTCACTGTGTAACGAACGTCACTTCCTGTCCCGTTCACTGTGTAACTAACGTCACTTCCTGTCCCGTTCACTGTGTAACATTACTAACGTCACTTCCTGTCCCGTTCACTGTGTAACTAACGTCACTTCCTGTCCCGTTCACTGTGTAACTAACGTCACTTCCTGTCCCGTTCACTGTGTAACTAACGTCACTTCCTGTCCCGTTCACTGTGTAACTAAC